>NC_136471.1:125846677-126010395 GCF_902686455.1 Sciurus vulgaris | reverse complement strand
ATTGGTCTATTTAAATTGTTTATGTCCTCCTCGTTCAGTTTAGGCAATTCATATGTCTCTAGAAACCTGTTGATGCCTTCAAAATTTTCTATTTTGTTGGAGTATAGATTTTCAAAATAGCTTCTAATTATGTTTTGTATTTCAATCCTGTCTGTTGTGATATTTCCTTGTTCATTCCGAATTTTAGTGATTTGGGTTTTCTCTCGTCTTCCCTTTGTTAGTGTGGCTAAAGGTTTATCAATTTTGTTTATTTTTTCAAAGAACCAACTATTTATTTTGTCAATTTTTTGTATTGTTTCTTTTGTTTCAATTTCATTGATTTCAGCTCTGAGTTTAACTATTTCCTGTCTTCTACTACTTTTGGTGCTGTTCTGTTCTTCTTTTTCTAGGGCTTTGAGCTGTAGTGTTAGGTCGTTTATTTGTTGAGTTTTACTTCTTTTATTAAATGCGCTCCATGAAATAAATTTCCCTCTAAGTACTGCTTTCATAGTGTCCCACAGATTTTGATATGATTTTTCTTTGTTCTCATTTACCTCTAAGAATTTTTTAATTTCCTTCCTAATATCTTCTGTTATCCATTCATCATATAATAGCATATTGTTTAATCTCCAGATGTTGGAATAGTTTCTGTGTTTTACTCTTTCATTTATTTCTAACGTAAATCCATTATGATCTGATAGAATACATGCTAGTGTCTCTATCTTCTTGTATTTGCTAACATTAGCTTTGTGGGATAATATATGGTCTATTTTAGAGAAGGATCCATGTGCTGCTGAGAAGAAAGTGTATTCGCTCTTGGTTGGATGGTATATTCTATAAATGTCCGTTAAGTCTAAATTATTGATTGTGTTATTGAGATCTATGGTTTCTTTGTTCAATTTTTGTCTGGAAGATCTGTCCAGTGGTGAGAGAGGCGTGTTAAAATCACCTAGTATTATTGTGTTATGGTCTATTTGGTTTCTGAAATTGAGAAGGATTTGTTTGACATACATGGATGAGCCACTGTTTGGGGCATAGATGTTTATGATTGTTATATCTTGCTGATTTATGCTTCCCTTAAGCAGTATGAAATGTCCTTCTTTATCCCTTCTGACTAACTTTGGCTTGAAGTCCACATTATCTGAAATGAGGATGGATACTCCAGCTTTTTTGCTGAGTCCATGCGCATGGTATGTTTTTCCCCAACCTTTCACCTTTAGTCTATGGGTATCTTTTTCTATGAGGTGAGTCTCTTGCAGGCAACATATTGTTGGATCTTTCTTTTTAATCCAATCTGCCAGTCTATGTCTTTTGATTGATGAATTCAGGCCATTAACATTCAGGGTTATTATAGAGATATGATTTGGTTTCCCGGTCCTTTGGTTCATTTTTTAAATTTTATTTATTTATTTGTTTGACACAACTTGTTTCCTCCTTTATTTGACAATTCCTTTAGGATAATTCCTCCCTTTACTGATTTGCTTCTTTGTTTTTCATCTCTTCCTCATGGAATATTTTGCTGAGAATGTTCTGTAATGCTGGCTTTCTTTTTGTAAATTCTTTTAGCTTTTGTTTATCATGGAAGGATTTTATTTCATCGTCAAATTTGAAGGTAAGTTTTGATGGGTATTAGATTCTTGGTTGGCATCCATTTTCTTTCAGGGCTTGAAAAATGTTGTTCCAGGCCCTTCTAGCTTTTAGGGTCTGGATTGAAAAATCTGCTGATATCCGTATTGGTTTCCCCCTGAATGTAATTTGGTTCTTTTCTCTCACAGCCTTTAAAATTCTGTCTTTATTTTGTATGTTCGGTATTTTCATTATAATGTGCCTTGGTGTGGGTCTGTTGTAATTTTGTGTATTTCGAGTCCTATAAGCCTCTTGAACTTGATTTTCCATTTCATTCTTCAGATTTGGGAAATTTTCTGATATTATTTTATTGAATAGGTTGTTCATTCCTTTGGCTTGTTTCTCTAGGCCTTCCTCAATCCCAATAATTCTTAAATTTGGCCTTTTCATGATATCCCATAGTTCTTGTAGATTCTGTTCATGATTTCTTACCATCTTCTCTGTTTGTTCAACTTTGTTTTCAAGGTTAAATATTTTGTCTTCAGTGTCTGAGGTTCTGTCTTCCAGGTGTTCTATCCTATTGGATATGCTTTCTATGGAGTTCTTAATTTGGTTTATTGTTTCCTTCATGTCAAGGATTTCTGTTTGGTTTTTTTTCAATATCTCTAACTCTTTATTAAAATGATCTTTTGCTTCCTGTATTTGCTCTTTTAACTGTCGATTGGTGCGATCAATCAATGCTTGCATTTGCTCTTTCATCTCATCATTCAGTGCGTGCATTTGCTCTTTCATCTCATCGTTTGCTTCTCTGATCATTTTAATTATATACATTCTGAACTCCTTTTCTGTCATTTCTTCTGCCATGCTGTCACTGGGTTTTATTGATGTAACATCTAGATTTGTTTGCAGCATTTTCTTTCCTTGTTTTCTCATATTGTTCAGGTATCAGAGGACCGCTGAGATATTGCAGATTTCCTCTATTGACTTACAATGTCCCTGAAGATTTCTATATATATCCCCCCTTAGCCTTCAGTAGGCTGAAGTCTTGGAGGAAGTTGATAATGCGGTGCTCCACAAGGAAGCTGCCTCTCTAGGAGTGGTGGCCTTCAGGTGGGGTATAATCCCTGCTAGTGGGCAGAGGTGCCTCCACTTGTTGACCAATGGTCATCCAAAGGGGACCTAGGCTGTGGGCTGAGGCAAGGCCTGTTTGGGCCTGAGTCTCTGGTTTTACCGTCCTTGTGGGGAAACCTCACCCAGCAGGGAAGACTCACCCGGTGGGGAGGTCTCACTGGTCAGTTCCCTCCTAGAGGTTCCCCTCAACTTACAGCTACTGCCTGGGCTGGGCTGCCTTCCTCTGCAAAGTTCCCAGGGGCCCGGCCCTACCTCCTGGGCTTGGGAGCCTCACCCTTTGCAGATGACTCTCCTTAGGCTGCCCCTCCTCAGAGAATCTGCCCGCAGGCCTGGAACCTTCGCTCCGCCCCTAAGCCTGTCTCTGTGCGGCTCTTCCACCAAGAAGCCTCCTAGATCCTGGGACCCTTCTCTGTACCTAATCGCCTGGCTATGTGGCCCCTCCTCTGAGCAGCCACCTGGGGCCCTGTACAATCGCTCTGAATCCCAGAGACCCGCCACATGCCTCTTCCTCCAGACAGCTGCCCAGTATTCCGGTGGGGTCACTAGGAGTCCAAGAAACTCACTGCGTGCCTCCTCCTCCCACCAACCACCCGTAGCCCTGGGCAATCAATCACTCCGAGTTGAAGTGACCCTCCCCGTTCCTCCTCCTTCTCCAGAGAACCCCCCGGGTGTTCAGGAGCGGTCGCTCTGAGTGGCTCTGAATCCACGTGACCCGCAGCACGGGTCCTCTGGGCAACCGCCCGGAGCTGTGGTGTGGCCACTCAAGACCAAGCGACCCACCACGCTTCTCCTCCAGGCAGCCCCCCTGTGTTCAGGCGCTGTCACTTTAAGTCCAAACAACTCACCACTCGCCTTCTTCTCTGAGCAGCCGCCTGGAGCGCTAATGCAGTCACTGCGAGTCCAAAGGACCCGCCACGCTCCTCCTCCTCCTCCTACTCCTCCAGGCAGGCCCCGGGGTTCAGAAGTGGTCAGAGTCCAAACAGCTCGCCACGCAGCCCCTTCTCTGGCAACCGCCTATAGCTCTGGTGCAGTCACTCCGAATCCAAGTGGCCACGTTCCTCCTCCTCCTCCTCAGGGCAGGCCCCGGTGTCCTGAGTCCACACAGCTCTCCTCGCCACTCTTCCCCTGGGCAGCCGCCGGAGCCCCAGTGGTTGCTCCGAGTCCCAGTGCTGTGCCGAGTGGCCTCCTTTACGGCGCTCCCAGCTGTCCGCGTTCACTGCTCCAGTGGGGGGAGGGGCCTAAATGGGTTTCTTATAGATAATATGTGTATAATATTGAGTCTTGCTTTTTGATCCACTCTGGCATTCTCTTTTAATTGGTGTATTTAAACCACTGACATTCAAATTGATTATTAAAATAGTTGGATGAATATCTACCATATTGGTTACTATTTTCTAAGTGTTAACTCTTGTTCTTTTTTCTTACTTTTGTTTTCCACTCGTTTTCTGCCTTTTGGAGTTTTAACTGAACATTTTATTTTATTTATTATTTTTGTACCGGGGATTGAACCCAGGTGTGTTCCACCACTGAGCCATATCCCCAGCCTTTTTTATTTTTTATTTTGAGACAGGATCTTGCTATGTTTCCTAGAGCCTTGCTAAATTGCTGAGGCTGGCTGTGAACTTGTGATTCTCAGCCTCCTGAGTCACTGGCATTACAGGTGTGCACCACCACACCTGGCTTAACTTAGCGTTTTATATAATTCCATTTTCTCTTCTTTCTGAGCATATCATTTATATTACCTTTTACAGTGGTTGCCCTAGAATTTACAATATACATTTACAATGAATTCAAGTACATTTTTCAAACAATGTTATCTACACTCCTTCACTGGTAATGAAAGTATCTTATAATAACAAAATAATCCTAATTCCTCCCTCCTGTCATTTGTATCATTGCTGTCATCCATTTCACTTATGTGTAAGCATACATAAGCATGCATGCATGTTATATGTGATATGTATATAAGATACATACATACAGATACAAAATTGGATACCTTGTTGCTATTAGTGTTTTGAACAAATTGTTATCATTAGATTAATTAAAAATAAGAAAAATAACAATTTTCTAAATTTTATTCCTTCTTCGAAGCTCTTCCTTTCAATACATATATCCAAGTTTGTGACCTACATTATTTTCTTCTCTTAAAATTTTCTTTTAACATATCTATGGGTAACACATTTTCTCAATTTTTGTTCATCTGAGGCAGTCTTATTTGTTCTTCATTTTTAAAGGATGATTTCACAGAGTACACACTCCTTGGTTGCTGGGTGGTTGTTGTTTTTTTTCTCGACACTTTAAAATATTTCACTTCACTTTAATTCTTGCTTGCATGATTTCTGAGAAGTTGGATATCATTCTTATTTTTGTTCCACTATATGCAAAACTGTCTTTTTCCCTATGAATTTGTTCAGAAAATTTTCTTTGATTTTCCGTAATTTGAAAATGATATGCCCAGGTTTTTGTTTGTTGGTGTTTGCGGGGTTTTGTTGTAGTTTGCTTTACTTTGATTTGTTTGGTGTTTATCCTGCTTGGTATTCCCTGGGCTTCCTGAATCTATGGTTCTATGTCTGACATTAATTTGGGGATTTTCTGCCATTATACTTAATTTCAAATATTTCTTCCATTTTTCTCTCTATATTCACCTTCTGGTATTTCCATGACATGAACATTACATCTTTTGTAGGTGTCCCACCATTTTTGGATATTCTGTTCTGGTTTTTTGTTTTGTTTTGGTTTGGTTTTCTGGTCTTTGTTCTCTTTGTTTTTCAGTTTGGGCAGTTTCTATTAATATATCTGTCACCGCCCATGGCAATTTGTTACCGCCTGCAGCAAAAATTGCACAGGTATTTATAGGAGGTGGACTGGAAACTGAGCTACTTTTACTATCTTTCTCTTTAGTGCGCTGCTTTCTTGCTTGTTCACTTGTTCCCTAGCTTATAGAGGAAGAAAGGCTCTCAGAGGAGAGAGACTTTGCATAAGAAAGAGAGACTTTGCTTAAGAGAGAGAGACTACACTTTCAGAGATCTATATCTTCTTAGTTCTGCTGCTTCTTCTTAAAGGTATATCCTGCATCCTGCGTCCTTCACTCTGTTATCTAGAGGTGTGGCTTTACTTCTCTGTTCTGCAATATGCAACCTGCGTTCTGCCATCTATCAGAGGTGCTGCTTATACTTCCTGCTAGCTGCTCATCCTTCGTGCTTCCTATAGGTGTGTGTCTTATATACCTAAGGCAGCCAATCAGCTTAGGATTAGCACAATTGAAGCACGCCCCTTGGTATCAATCAAGAAAGAATGAGGAATATCTGTTGACCACTAGCACAAAGGAGACATTAACTAATCAGGCAAAAGTAGATCATGCCGTTTTAACATTAATTATGCGCCACCTCTTAGCTCAACGCCAGCCACCATCTTAGGGTTACCCAAACATGTCTTCTGCATCTCCCCCTTTTTTAGTTTAAAAAAGGTGAATAATAGTAACAGATGTGTGATGGCTATCACTACATCTGGATCCACTGTGCCTGTCTTAGGCATCCACATGTCCTACTGACATTCTTACCCGTCATCGGATTACCAAGAAGCTATTGTCTTGGCTCCTGTCTTAGGTTGATATGTCAGCCACAGGAGACTTCCCGTCTTTGACTACCAGCCGTCCATTTGAGACAGCCAGGAGCAGAAGCAGTTTTGGCTTGTAAGGCGGCAAGTGCATTTTTTCCCTTTGTTGGCGTAGGTGCATCTTACACATGCAGTAAAATGCTAACACAAACAGACTCATGAATAAATCTAAGTTTCCCGAAACTAGGGTCATGTGTAACGTCCATTTGTCATAAATGACTAGGCAAAAAGCCTTTTACCAACATGAGGGGCTAGAGAATGAGTTACACAGGATGAAAACAAGCAGCTTGCTTTACTGAGAAAAGGATGAAAACCATCTGAGTTTGAATGCTGGAGTATGAGGGGCCACAGGTTCAGCCTACTCCAATCTGGGAGTTGCCTGAGTGATGCAATCACTATCAGCAAAAAGATCTGTTACTCCTTAATCTCTACAAGGGCTATGACAGCTGCTTCCATTTCCACCAACTGAGCCAATTTTTGAGATGTAATCTGAATAATAGTATCTTGGTGAGTAACTACTGCAGCAGTAACCAAAGGCATAGCTGTCTCTACCTCTCTTGCCACTGAGCTCTCCAAATCAGATATTATCCTCCAGATAACACTGCTCTACACAACTGTTTCCAATCAGTCATATTGCCTCTTCAAAGTTTCCTCAAATACAGGCAGGTTCCATGAATTTTGAAGTTCTTTGTATTAGATTCAGCTCTCTCCTACCTCTTTCCCTTGTTCTTAAGTTTTCTGAGTAATTGTTTTCTGTTCCTCACTTTGTTCTCTTTCCCATTGTGGCAGCTTGAGCAGCCTTTCCTCTATAAACCCTGGGCTTATTTCTGCTAGAGTTTGAATATATGATCGTGCAATGATTTCCTTCACTGTCATGTCTTTTTTGACCTTTAGTCATTTGGGTCTTTGACCGACCCTTTCTTCTTACTATCCCTCACCCTTAAACTGCTCTGGCCAGAGACTTCCACGAGGCTCCTACTTTCCCTCGCCTTATTCCTGCAAGGCTCCTCAGTTTCCCCACCATTCCAATTTCCCTTTTTCCCTTTCTCTTTCCTTGTAATTTTTTTTCTTGATAGACATACATGGTGTGCTAGGTATAAAGAATGCCTATAAATGCTTTAGTAACATATTAGTAAGGTTCGTGCAGGAGGTGTGGGGCCCATGGTCTTTTAATGAACCTATGTTTCTGGACTATGAATTTCACACTTGCTTCTCTCCCCTCAGTGGGACAAGATGGAAGATAGCTAGAGTAGACTGAAGTTAGGTATTTCCCATATCTCAGGTCAGTTAGGTTCTAATAAAAACCTCAGAAGTTAGGGTCTGGTTAAGTAGTTTTTCCTGAGATCAAACTATGTTAGGAAAAATGGAATGATCTTAACATAATTCAAAATGGTTCTCTTCTTCTTCCTATTCCAAAAGCATGAGGGAATTTTTCTTCAATATTTACTATAAAAACCTGGTCAAACTCCTGGAAGTAAACCTCACAAAAGCATGCCTCTTCCATAACTGGGTTCCCCTGGACTTTTTAACTCTGTTACATCCACATCTAGTTTCCAGCAATTGACTAATTATAGTTCAAGTTTTTCTACTCTGGCACTGGTTCCTATGGAGTTTTCTACTCTGGTTAAGTTGTGATACTCTTTATCTGCCTGTCTCTCCAACTTTGGAGATGGCCGTTAGCCCTATGACTTCTCTTCTCTTGCAGGTCTAAGAAAAAGGAGAGTTGTTGATTTTTCAATTTCATCAATTTTGTACTTGTTGTGGATTAGAGTGACGACTTCCAAATCCCTCCCACGCAGAACCAGAAATTAGAATGGCACTAGCTTTTTAACTGGTCATTTGCTTATTTGTTACTTACTTTGATCACAATTTAGCTGAGGGCTCATGCTATGCACTGCATATTTATGTCCCCTTGAAATTCATATGTGGAAACTCTAACCCATACTGTAACAGTATTTGAAGATAGGGCCTTTGGTCAATGACTAGGCCTTGGTCTGATGGAATTAGAGCCTTGCAGGGAAAGATGTCAGAGAACTTGTTCTCATATTCATATTTTCCCTCGCTCCCTCCCTCCCTCTCTCTCTCTCTCTCTCTCTCTCTCTTACATAAGGACATAGCAAGAAGGCAACTGTCAGTAAACCAGGAGGAGAGCCTCCACCAGAACCCAATTATTCTGGCACCCTCAGACTTCCAGCCACAGAACTGTGAGAAAACAAATGTCTTTTGTTTAAGCAACCAGTCTATGGTTTTTGTTATGACTACCTGAGAAAATTAAGACAGTATTCATCAAGGAAATGTTGTTCACTAGGCTTTTGCATGAGGAAAAGACAATTTGTTCAACAACCACTTGCTAAGCATATTAATATCAAGCACTATGCTAAGTGCTGGGGATACAGTGGTAAACAAGACAGCATCCTGCCTTCACAGGTATTTCAGTGTGAAAGGGGAGATCATTTAACCATTAAAGATAAGAGGTTCATCACCTACTCTATCACACACACACAGGGAGATGGAGACAGGGAGAAACAGAGAAACAAGATGCAAGAAAGCCCCCCACTAAGTGAAATTTGGACCAAATAACTTTGGAATCTCTTTAAATTGTCCAAGAATCTAGATGTTGTTTTGCCTGAGCCACAGCTCAGGGGCCCAGTATGAAGTCCTTCAGGAGGTCTGGAAGCCTGGAACATTTGGGGGCAAAGTTTAACTGACTAAGCATCTTTCCTTGGCTCTCTCAAGGGACTGACCACCTACCTCTAATGACTTAATGAAGCTCAGAGTGAAACAGAAAAATCTATCTCTGGTTATGCTTATTTTTCCAGGCTCTGCTTCCACAACACTTACTATGCATCTATCATTAGATTACATTTCTCATATCTTACAGCCTGCATGAAGTTTTATGTCTTTAAAGTGTTTCCTTTGTAATTGCTCAGCCCATCAGAGCCAGAGATCAATGGTTAGTAGGTAATTGGTACTGAATCACGTGATCCACTGGGATAATGTGGATGATGTACCTTGCAGCCTGAAAATGCCAAAGGCCCAGATGGTGTATACTTAAAATGGTAGGAATCATGGAAAAGACAATTTCTTGTTGTATAATATAACTTGAAAATAAATCATCTGTCCATGTAAACATAGACCAGTTTGTAGAGAGCAGGCTGTGCTTTGCTGAGTTACTCCATGACATACAGAACAGCAGTTTTCAGGCTGTGCCTAAACCATTGTTACTCCATTTTGTAAAGCAGTGGTGTGCCATATGCTGCTCCATTTTGGGTTTAAGTACTGAGGTGAAATAACTCCATACCTTGTGTGTACAAGTAAACAACCACCATCTACCTGGCACAACCATGAGGCATAAACATAAATAAATTAATTGTGCTAATAACAATAGCCACCTGTGAACTTATCGTATTAATCAGAAGCACCAGGATGCATGGGTATATCAAACTCATATCAGAAAACACAGGCCCACGAACTTATTGAGCACACCAGACCCCTAACTTGAGAACTATAAAAGGAGGGGCACCCCCGAGCCTGGACACAGCAGCACCAAGACCCCCATCACCTGGTCACTCGTCATAAGCCTTACCCAGTTGTTGCCACAGCAGCAAACCTCTGATGTCAGACTTCAGCAGGGTGGTTTCTCCTACCCATGTTGACCATGTAAGTCCCACTCTAACCTGACTCCGTGAAACTGCTGTCCATCCTGACCTTGACCTAGAATAAGTTCCTGCACTTTGACATCTCTGTGCCCTGAACATGTTCTTTGGCTGTTTTGTGATCTTATCTGATCACCTACAGTGATCCTTTGAGTTCACATCTGCTCTCTGCCTTTGTTCTCAATTCTGAACCCACAGGGATTCAGAAAACCTTAACCCTTTCTTCACTCTTCTCTAACCTATAAATATAATTGTGTGAAGTGTGATGTTTGACTTGAGTGTGACAGATATTAAAAATTAAAATTGAAATAAATGAACCTGAGATAGCACAGCTTATGACTACCAGGTGACCCATAAGTATTCAGCAAAGTACCACTGATGAAAGTGGTGTAGCCTGTGAATTTATTATCATTCAATAAACTATGACATTGAAAGACACAAATATGTTTTATCTATGTTAATGACAGCATATTCATGACACAGTTTCTTCCTGAAATCATGAGAGTCATCAAAAGACAAGAGTTACTGACCTCTGATTCCTGCAGAATAGCTATACGTATCAGTCCTCTGTTCAGATTCCCCAGTGACCTTCCTCCTGATGCAGAGAAGAAGCTATCATCTGGTCAATGACCTACAAGGACCCATTTGACATGTCTCATCCAGGTACTCCATGTTTTTCCCTTGAGGCTCCTTCTTTTAAAGCATTCTTCCACCACATATCTGGGCAGCTCACACTCACATCTCCAGACCAGTGCTCACGTTAGTCAACTTTTTAATGCTGTGACCAAAATATGTGACACAAACAACTTAGAGAAGGAAAGGCTTATTTTGGCCCATGATTTCAGAAGTCTCAGGCCATAGTCAGTCAGCTCCATTGCTCTGGGTCTGAGGTGAGGCAGAACATTAATGGTGGAAGAGTTTTTCAGAGGAAAACTGCTATGTCATGCCAGCCAGGAAGCAGAGAGAGCAACAAAGGAACTGGGAACAAGATATATCTGTGCAGAGCATGCCATCAGTGACCTGCTTCCTCCAACGAGGCCCCCCTTCCCACAGTCTCCATCATGAGGTCAAATGCCTCACCATGTGAATAATTTTCCAAACACCACATCTCCGAACATTGCTGCACTGAGGACCAAGTCTTCAACACATAAGCCATGGGGACATTCCAGATCCAAACCATAATGGTGTTCAAATGTCTCCTTCTCAGAGAGGTATTCCTGGATATGGTTCATGCTCCCTGAAGGTTCATTGTAATTGAAGGCTTGGTCCACAGTGTGGCGATATTGGGAAGTTCTGTGGAACCTTTGGGAGGTAAGGGAGGTCCTTGGGCCATTTATTGTGTTCCAATAAAACTTCACAGAACAGGTGATAGACTAAATTTGACCCACCCCTGCACTAAAGAAAGAAAAAGAAAGAGCCCAGACTAAGCCCTAGAGAATATCTACCATGACAGAAGAAGACATAAATAAGTAAGATGGGCACTGTCCCCACCCCTGGGAGAGACAGGTTAACTCCATACACAATGAGATATTTAAGTTAATTATTCACATTTCAGCATCAAGGAGATATTTAGTGAGTATGCTCTTGCCAATTTACCTAGTTATCACTCATTTTTCTGGGTTTTTGTGATTACTCCATTTGGAAATATTCAATTTACTCTTCTATCCCTTGATAGTACACTTAATTGTGGGTGAGAAATTATATAATTTTCAGAACATTTGAGTTGTGGAAGAGAAAGACAATGTGGCAGTAAGTGTCATGGCTTCCTTGCTTCTCCCACTGGAGGAATATACCTTCAGGTTCAGCCTCAATCTTTCCAATAGAATGAACACAACAAAACTCACTTCTCTACAGTTGAGCAGAAAACATGAGATATAAGTCAAAGGTATCTAGCCGTAGTCCAGGAAATTCACACTAAGAAATCTACAGAAAATTGTGTAGGAGAGAAAAATCCACAACAGGTTTTCTGGCATGTATTCAATGGGTATTAAATGGAGCAGCCTCATTAGAAATCAACTGGCAATATAAGCTTCAGAAATTATGGGTAAATAGACTGATAATTTTCCACTAATTTTAATAAGAGATGTAAAATTAGAAAACAGGATCTCAGCAAAGACCCCCATGGGGAAAAATCAAATAGTGTAGGATTGAGTTTGGCTGACTATGGTCCTTGGACCAAGTCTGGCCCATTGCTTGTTGTGCAAGTTAGGTTGTATTGAAAAACAGGCACACCCCCTCATGTGTCTATTATCTAAGGTTGCTTTCTCTTTACCATATCAGAGTGGAGCAGTTGTAACAGAGACAATAGTGCTCACAAAACCAATTATATTTACTACCTGGGCCTTTTCAGAAAAAGTTTCCTAGTCCCTGATATAGGACATTTAAAGAAAATCAACAGAACACTAACTACCCCCAACCAAAAAAAAAAAAAAAAGACAGAAAAGTAAAGAACCAAGTAGGGACAATTCACATGTTTATTTATTTATTTATTTTTATAAATGATCTTATGTAAACTGTACAAACTTGTTCTGTCATTTTGGAACAAAAATAATTTCCAATTATTCTTTTAAAGTTTTCATCAATTGTAGATTTTAAAAACCACCATCTGTTACAGACATACATGCAGGAGGTATGGATGAACACTACCTAAGTATGGCAAGCAAGGTTAGTTTCTAAAATAAGAAACTAAGATTACATTCCCTGATGCCTATAGAAGGGCTGCTTTAACCAAGACAATCTTAGCAAGTAGATGAAGCATGTTACAGAAGTACTAACCTACATTTGTACTTCCATTTAACTCTCTTCCATGACAAAAATCAAAAGATGTGCCTATTTCAGGAATTTGCTATTCATTAAAATGTTATTGTTTAGAAGGTGCTTTAGTTCAGAGTAACAAAATTAGATATTAAAAGATTTGCATGATATATCTTTATCACCAAGTAGGTCCATGTTCTCAATCCATAATCATTCATTGTATTCTGATATTTTCAATTATCACCCTATAGGTTTACTTATCCTGGTTAAATTGTAAGTTCCATAAAGGCTGAGACTGGGGCTCATATCTGTTTTCTTCCTTTCTTAGCATCTATCAAAAAGGATGAAATTGATTTGGAGAAGTTTTTGTTGCATAAATCCCAAATGTAAACACTTCCCAGGCATTAAACTACTTTATAATATATGCACACACACACATACACACCACACACAAGTACACCACACACATACACATATACACACACCATACATAGCTTAACCCTAATTCTCAGAAATCTAGCCGAGGAAAAAGGCAAGGAGCCAGAAAATACTGGCAAAAACAATAAACCTAGGAGATTAGGCTATTCCAAGACGAGAGGGGAAAAGGATAAATTATTGCATGAGGATACAAGGGACAAAGTGTGAGAGATTAAGTATTTTTCATGTGGAAGGTAGCTAAGCTGGAGAGGACCAGCAGATCCCAAAGGTGAAGGGAGGCAGAATCAAACATAGCAAGCTTTGTAAGCAGAATAGAGAAGACAGGAGCTCCCATATTTTAAATGTCTAGTAGAAAAAGACAAATTAAGAAGGAAAAATGTTAATTGGGGCAGATAATGTAATGTTAATAGATAGTAGAGAAAGCAACCCTACTCAACCCAAAGCCATTTTCTTATTCTTTGCTAGTTGGAAGAATGATGCTTGCACTAGAGAGTACATCAGTGTTAAAAGTAAACTGGAGGCAAACATGGATGAGAAGACTATAAGAAGATAATATTTGATTTTCTTTACCTTGAACCAGTTATATCCCAGGGCTCTGGAAAAACTTGGACATGAGATTACATTGACTAAATCTGAAAAATCACAGAATATATGAAAATGATAAAAGCATAAACATGCTAAGTGGTCCTAGTTCTTAAAAGGGTAAAGGAGAATTCTGTTTCTATAGATTAATGAGAAATTTGTAGAACAAGATGATAGAGCAGGTTATTAAAAGGACTATCTATGAGGACTAAAAGACTGAAGTGATGCACATGAGAGGGAAAGATTTGCTCATCAGGACCAGTAACATCTGACCATTTGATTCTCATTTCTCATGGGGACATGTAAGTGGTAGTAGATCAAGGAATATGGTAGTCAGAACTGAAAACTAGCAAGGTAATTAACAAAGTCTGTAAAGGTATCCTTGGAGTTAGGTTGAATAAAAGTTGGATGAATTTTTAGTGGTTGAACATCCTTATCTCATAGAATCTCATTGTTGGGTCAAGTCATACTATGCAGAAGTTCCTAGTGGCTTCCAAAAGGCTCTACCCTTACCTCTGACTATTCAAACTAGTAATCATGCATATGGAAGAGAATATTGGTGGTATGCTGATCGTTATGGTTTAGATATAAGGTGTTCTCCAAAAGCTCATGTGAGACAATGCAAGAATTTTCACAGGTGAAATGATTAGATTATGAGAGTCATAACCTAATCAGTGGAATAATCCATTGATATGGATTAAGTGAGTGGTGGTAACTGTAGGCAGGTAGGGAATGGCAGGAGGAGACAGATCACTGGAGGCATGACTTTGAGGTTTATATTTTGTCTCTGGTGAGCAGAGCGCTTTCTCTCTCTCTCTCTCTCTCTCTCTCTCTCTCTCTCTCTCTCTCTCTCTCTCTCTCTCTCTCTCTCTCTCCTTCCGATTGCCATGTCCTGAGCTGCTTTCTTCTGCCATAATGTCGTTCCTCACCTCAGGTCCAGAGCTGTAGAGTCAGCCAACCGTGGACTGAACCTCTGAAACTGTGAGCCAAAATACACGTGTCATCCTCAAAATTGTTCTTGTCAGGTTTTTTGGTCACAGCTGACTAACACACTCACCAAACATGTAAATAAAGGAAGTTGAGTATAATAAGTAGTACACTTGGTGGCATAAGATGGATCCAAAGAAGCTTCAGAAGTCTAGATTTTCAGCTGTTTCATCATATGGTCCCTATCTCATTAACCTTTGCATTCCTCCTACCTACTTATCTTAGGGCATGACACTAAGTCCCCAATGAATGTTTTATGAAAGAATGAATGAATAAGTGAGTGAATAAATGAATGATAAAAAAGTTCTAAGAGGAAATTAAAGGGATACGAATTGGAAAAGAAGAACTCAAACTATCCCTGTTCGCTGATGACATGATTATATATTTAGAGGAACCTGGAAATTCCACCAGAAAACTCTTAGAACTCATAAGTGAATTCAGTAAAGTAGCAAGTTACAAGATCAATGCTCATAAATCCAATGCATTTTTATACATAAGTGATGAATCTTCAGAAAGAGAAATTAGGAAAACTACCCCATTCACAATAGCCTTGAAAAAAATAAAATACTTGGGAATCAATCTCACAAAAGAGGTGAAAGACCTCTACAATGAGAACTATACAACACTAAAGAAAGAAATTAAAGAACACCTTAGAAGATGGAAAGATCTTCCATGTTCTTGGATAGGAAGAATTAATATTGTCAGAATGGCCATACTACCTAAAGTGCTATACAAATTCAATGCAATTCCAATTAAAATCCCAATGATGTACCTTACAGAAATAGAGCAAGCAATTATGAAATTCATCTGGAAGAATAAGAAACCAAGAATAGCTAAAGCAATCCTTAGCAGGAAGAGTGAAACAGGGGGTATTGCAATACCAGATCTTCAACTCTACTACAAAGCAATAGTAACAAAAACAGCATGGTATTGGTACCAAAATAGAAAGGTAGATCAATGGTACAGAATAGAGGACACGGACACAAACCCAAATAAATACAATTTTCTCATACTAGACAAAGGGGCCAAAAATATGCAATGGAGAAAAGATAGCCTCTTCAACAAATGGTGCTGGGAGAATTGGAAATCCATATGCAACAGAATGAAACTAAACCCATATCTCTCACCATGCACAAAACTAAACTCAAAATGGATTAAGGACCTCAGAATCAGAACAGAGACCCTGCAGATTATAGAAGAAAAAGTAGGTCCAGATCTTCAACATGTCAGCTTAGGACCAGACTTCCTTAACAGGACTCCCATAGCACAAGAAATAAAAGCAAGAATCAATAACTGGGATAGATTCAAACTAAAAAGCTTTCTCTCAGCAAAGAAAACTATCAGCAATGCGAAGAAAGAGCCTACAGAGTGGGAGAATATCTTTGCCAATCATACTTCAGATAGAGCACTAATCTCCAGAATCTATAAAGAACTCAAAAAACTCTACGCCAAGAATACAAATAATCCAGTTGACTAATGGGCTAAGGAAATGAATAGACACTTCACAGAAGAAGATCTACAAGCAATCAACAAACATATGAAAAAATGTTCAACATCTCTAGTAATAAGAGAAATGCAAATCAAAACCACCCTAAGATTCCATCTCACCCCAATTAGAATGGCGATTATCAAGAATACGAGCAACAACAGGTGTTGGCGAGGATGTGGGGAAAAAGGTACACTCATACACTGCTGGTGGGGCTGCAAATTAGTGCAGCCACTCTGGAAAGCAGTGTGGAGGTTCCTTAGAAAACTTGGAATGGAACCACCATTTGACCCAGCTATCCCACTCCTTGGCCTATACCCAAAGGACTTAAAATCAGCATACTACAGAGATACAGCCACATCAATGTTCATAGCTGCTCAATTCACAAAAGCCAGACTGTGGAACCAACCTAGATGCCCTTCAATTGATGAGTGGATAAAGAAACTGTGGTATATATATACAATGGAATATTACTCCGCCATAAAGAATGATAAAATTATGGCATTTGCAGGCAAATGGATGAAATTGGAGAATATCATGCTAAGTGAGATAAGCCAATCTCAAAAAGCCAAAGGACGAATGATATCACTAATAAGTGGATGATGACACATAATGGGGGGAGGGAAGGGTTAGTGTTAGGGTTAGAGTTAGGGTTAGGGAGGGGGGCAAGAATGGAGGAAGGAAGGACTGTATAGAGGGAAAAGAGGGGTGGGAGGGGTGGGGGGAAGGGAAAAAATAACAGAATGAATCAAACAACATTACCCTATGTAAATTTATGATTACACAAATGGTATGCCTTTACGCCATGTACAAACAGAGAAACAACATGTATCCCACTTGTTTACAATAAAAAAATTTTTTAAAAAGTTGAATAACTCCATTTATATATATTTTATCATATTGCATATATGCAGTCTACAGTTATATATAACTAATTAGAACAAATAAGAAAATTAAAATATTTTTCAAAATTCAGTAGGGAAAAAAATTGGAATAGTATTTCATGGTGTGTATGTATCCCTTTTTAAAATTTACTCATTTGTTAATGTACATTTAGGTTGTAGGCATTATGAAAAGTGCTACAATAAACATAAGAGTACTAACAAAAAATAAAAGTTCTAAGAGGATAAGGTGAGTTATGGAAACTGACAGTCAGTGGCCAAAATATTTTCTCTCCTTCTTATGTAGAAATAGAGTTGTAGCTGGACACACGATTGTTCATCTGAACTATATTTTCCAGTCTCCCTTGCAGTTGGGTGTGGCTTTGTGACTGAGTTCTCATTCATTAAATATTGGCACACATGATGAGTTCTACTTTCAGGTCTTTCTTGAGATGTCACAATAGCTCTTATATATTTTTTTTTCCTTCTCCCACTGGCTGGAACTGGCACAGATGTGAAAGTGGCCCAGGATCAAGAATGCAGATGAAGACATGCCCTAGGAGAATGGCTGAGCTCTATGATGGAGAGGACCTGAATGACCATGGTACACTGTTTCTCTGCTGTCTTGGACTGCTCACATCAGAACTGCCTTATGAAATATAAGCCACTATATGGTGGGTTTCTTTGTTATGTTTGCTCAGTCTTCATTTTAATGTGAGATTCAAGGTGAGGTTTTTCAGCTAATAAGCAGTGAAGCAAGGATAAATGTCATAAAGTGCCCTTTTGCTGAAAGAAAACCCTAATGGCTGCACTAATAGAGAATAGGGGAATTCTAGTCCATGCATGAAAAGACTTAAGGATTTTTGGTTGACTACAAGATTAATATAAGTCAATTGTGTGCTGTAACTGGGGAAGGGAGTAAATACAGTTCTAGAAGTGTGCCATGCTTGTCGAATGAGGACTGTGGTGGCCACACTGAAGTCTTTCTGCCCTAGTCAGACCATATATGGTACCCTTCAGTTCACAGTGTTTCTTCAACAACACTTCTCAATACCTTATGAGAATTTTATTGTACCTTCATAGTCCATGAGTGCTAGCAAATTCAGCTAAAGTTTTTATTTCTGTCTGCATTTCTCAGGTGGACAATATCTAGGCCAGGCAATCTGGATGCTTCTAACAAAGTATAATCAGAGGAGATAAATCAGGACGGTGAACAAATTTAAAATTATGTCCCATAAGGAGTATTTGTTGGACTTCAGTGGGAAGAGAATGGCTCACCACAATGAAGAGGAAACTCAGGGGGACAAAATAGTAGATGGCTGCAAATATTTGTGGAACTCTCATGAGGAAGAGGAATGAGATGTACTCTAAAAGGTCCCTGATAATTCTGAACTTGAAGTGGCATGGGGAAGAAACAGTACTCCATGTGACTTTAATGTATAAAGTCTAGATTTTTTTAAAAAATTAATAAGGGACGCCCATTTAGAGGACATTATATTAAGCAAAATGAAGCAGACTCGAAAGTCAAGGTTTGTACATTTTCACTCTTATGTGGAAGCAAGAAAGAAAAAAGAAAAACAAGGTGTGGGTGGTTGGGGCAGGGTAATATCATGAAAACAGAAGTAGAGGAAGGAGACCAGGAAGAGGGAGTGTGGGAGGGACAGGAGAGATGCTGGAGAATGACATCGATCAAATTATATGATGTGCATGTGTGAATGTGTGAATGAATCCTGCTACCATGTGTAATTATAATGCGCCAATAAAAATTTAATTAAAAATAGATTTGCAGAGAAATTCTTGCTTTTATAGAGATTCACCTCAGTGTTCTTTAAATAGTAATTTGCTGTGCACATTTAAGATTTTTGATTTGCAAAACAACCTTACAGGAATACACCAAATCCCTTGGTTCCCTGGCACAGCACAGTCAGTGAGGATAATATGAGGTGAGTTTAATAAAGAAGCTATTGGAAAACGTGTGGGAGGCCATAGGGAAATCACAAGGAGTGGCAAAGTACTCTGAAGCTAGTAACAACAGGGAACCCAAGGGCCAAGGGGAAGGCAGTTACTGGAACCTTTAGACACTGAGGGTTGAGAGTTGAGTGAAACTGGCTACTGATTGAGGGATGCAGCTTTGAATGACCCGATGACCCAACAGGAAGAAGTTGGCAGAGTAATCCTCTGAACCTTACAGAGTTCTCTTCCTGCAGTCTGCCCCAGCTTTCCATTGGTTGAGGCCAGTCAGAAACCCACAGGGCAGGAAGCACATTCATGGTATCCATGCAGGTCAGCATTTCTGTCCATAAAACAAAGCCAAAGGTGCAGAGGGTCATCTCTGGAACAAACAGAAGCCATCAAGGAAATTTAATATGAACCTGAATTTTCAATTTTATGTATCAACTATCCTGTTGCATGTCTTCACATTTTCTTCCATATCTGAGAAATACTAATGACAGAGCAGTCTCTAAAACAGGTAGTATGAATGGATCTACAATGAAAATGAAAACTCAGTGTGCTGCAAGTAAAGCTGGTGATTTTTCATCTCCCTTCATTCACACATATGAATAATCTCTTTCTTCTTAAACATGCTTTACAGACTGATATGCTTCTAATAGGTACTAAACCTATGGTAAATCAAAAGAGGAAATTAAATCCTGTTCCTACGAAGAATGCCTATGACAATAAGATATAGATTTGATTTTCATGAAACATCAAATGATCCACTAGAAAAGTCTGAATAGATCAGAATTCAAAAACCAAATGTAGCTGCATAAAGTTAGATCCCTGGGGCAAGAGAAGATAAGACAGAGTAATACTCTTGGGTCTAAATATTTTGTTTGGGCTTTGAATTAGACAGATGTTCATTCATCCTCCTCATTTGCACAGAATGAGTGATACAGCTCATCAGCAATTTTTATTTCAACATGACTTCGTTCCATAAATATCTTCTCTCCATTATAGTGCATGATTTTTAAAAAGGCCTTGGGCAGACTCACACCCTTTCTGCTGCTGCTGTTGCTCCCACAGCACTTTTTCTTCTCTTTCTTACAGCATTCATCATTTTGTATAGTAATTATTTAACATGTCTGACTCCCTTGCCAGACTGTGAGCCCGCAACAGAAAGGATCATGCTTGATTCATCTTTGCCTCCCACGGTCCCAGGAGCACCTCTGTGAATACACACCCGATGAATACCTGCCAAATAAATTAATAATAAAGCAACCTTGCCTTCTGTCTTCACTCCCTTGAGGGAAAGAATTCTCAAACTAAGAGAAAACACCATCTCTCCTGTGCATTCTCGGGAGAGTGAAGCTAGTGATTTGGGCTTTCTCTCTCTCTCTCTTTTTTTTTAACTATTTTGTATTTTTATTTGCATGTGTTATTCAAGGAAATATAAGATATGCTAAATTGAATCACTTAGAGTTAGGTTTAGTGATTATTTATTTATTTATCTATTAGTACTCAGGATTGAAGCCAGGGGTGCTTCCCCACTGAGCCACATCCCCAGACCTTTTCATTTTTTTAATTTAGAGACAGGTCTTGCTAAGTTACTCAGGGCCTCACTAAGTTGCTGAGGCTGGCCTCAAACTTGCAATCCTCCTGCCTCAGCCTTACCAGCTACCAGGATTACAGGCATGTGCCACCACACTGTGATTACAATTGACAACCCAGAAGTTTAAAATATGTAATACTACTGGTTTCAGTTAAGTACTGAGGAAGCAAACTGGTTGATGCTTACATCAGAAAATTCAGTTAACTGGCCTATCTAATTTCCCATCACTTAGCAACATATTATGGGTCTCTGAGTGTTCTATTAAACATGTTAGGTTGAGCTAAATTGACTCTTCATTTGCCTTCTGTATTAGTTCAGGAACTGGATAGCTTAAAACAACAACAGAAGTTTACTCTCTGACAGTGATAGAGTCTAGAAGGCTGAAATCAAGGAGTGGTCAAGACAATGCGTGCTCTGAGAGCTCTAGGGAAAGTCACCAGCAATCTTTGGCCTTTCTTGGCTTGTAGATGCATCACTCCAATCTCTGCCTCTGTCATCTCATGGGGGTTCCCCCTATGTGTCTCATCTCTATATTTTCTCCTCTTCCAATAAGGACATCAGTCAGATTGAATTAAGGGGTTATCGCACTCCACTATGACTCATCTCAAATAATTACATCTGCAATGACACAATTTCCAAATAAAGTACAGGGAATTAGGATCTCAATATATCTTTGGGGGGATACAATTCAACCCTCAACTCTTCCCATTGGTAGGCACCATAATTTAGTCCCAACAAACACCCATCCATCCATGGACAGAAGAAAAAAATAATAATTTTTCATTTAACAATGAGTGGCTTATGGCAAGAGAAAGGTACGGCATTGGAACTGGTTCCATGCTTTCTGCGTAGTGCAAGTTCTTCTGAGAGGAAGAGAAGGAAAGGGAAAGGGACAGAGAAGGAGACGTTTGGGATAAACATAATACATTTCAATTTTATTTGTAAAACAACTAAGGAAAATGTGCAAAATGTTAATATTTCTTGACTCTAAGTGTGCTGCATACTTATCACAAAATGTCACAAAATATGTAACCACGTCTGTTTTGTGTTGTTGTTGTTGTTTGGTTGTTTATTTGTTTTGTTTTTCTTTGTTTGTACTGGGGATCAAAGCTAGGGGGTGCTTTACCACTGAGCCACATACCTAGCCCTTTTTACTTTATATTTTGAGACAATGTCTTGCTAAATTGCTGAGACTGGCCTTGAACTTGCCATCCTCCTGCCTCAGCCTCCAGAGTGTGTGCCAGCTTCATTTTTGATTTTTAAATTTTTTTCAAAAATAAATACATAAATTAAAAACAAAAATTAAGATACTTGTTGAATAATACAGAACTGGGTATAAATGAGCTAGATAGAAACCATTTCTTCCTCTTCCTACCTTGTAGGAAATCATATGAAGTTAATCCCAGCTCTGATTAGGATGACTTTGGTAACATTCCAGTAGCATTGTTTTCTAATCTAAATTAACTATAAAAAAAGATTATTCCATGACATGGAAAAAACACAATTTTTAAAAAGTGAGTTGAGATGACCATATCCTACTCCCTCTAATGTTGTTGACCCTAGACTAGCAGTGGTTTTCACACTTGGGCATGCATCTAGGTCACCCACAGGCCTCATTGAATATGGATCACTGTGCCTTACCACCAACGTTTCTGGTCTGTGGATCTTTAGTTAGACTCAAGAATCTGCATTTCTAAGCTCTCAGGTGATGCTGATGCTGCTGGTCTTGGGATCTCTCCTTTTAAGAATCAGCAGGCTGAGGCAAGAGGATCACAAGTTCAAAGCCAGCCTCAGCAACTTATAGAGGCCCTAAGCAACTTAGTGTGTCCCTGTCTCAAAATAAAAATTATAAGGGGTTGGGGAGGTGGTTCAGCAGTTAAGCATCCTTGGGTTCAATCCATGGTATCAAAAGAAAAAGTAAAGAAAAGAAAAAAAAAAAGAATCACCAATCTAAAGAGAAATAAAAGAAGGAAAAAGCTTAAATGAAATCAAGGCTGATTTTAATATGGACAATTTATAGCTGAAAAACCAAATTTTAAATCAGTGGTAGAGGTCTTTTACATAATTATTTTAGAAGAAAAATGATATTGATTTATCACAGTGTTCTTTACTTGGGGTCAAATAGGACCAAGGGAAATAAAGAATCCTACCAAGATTAAGAATACCAAGTATTGGGTTTGTTTAATACAAATTCGACATATTACTAGAAAGACAAGCATAATATGCAATACAAACAATAAAACAATGACTAGTGTCCTGGTCATCCATTTTGGTAACAAATTCTGAAAACTCCAATTTCTCATCTTGTTGCCTTGAGTCCCACTTCCTACCATAACTACTCCCACTTAATTCTACCTCATCCCCTGCAATTGACCCTGGACACCTGCCAGTCACGAGGTATCCTTACAACTCACGCCTGCCATCATTTCCAGATGTTCTCATATTTTGTGACTGGTTTCCCCAAATCCCGTACCATTATTCATATTGCTGCAATATACAAACTTTGATGATATTTTCTGAAAAGCATCTTGCTTTCAGAGATATTTCAAAGAGCCCAGTTTCACAATTGGTATTTTTGAAACTATTTGATGGGTAAACCATCTTCATAAAGTTGTTTAGGTTTTCCATTGCAACCTGAAAGTCTTTGAAGGTGCCTTGCATAAAAATCTAAGGATTAAATAACAGAAGCCGACAATCACCTGTCTTTAAAATGCCATCTTCACAAAGCTAATTTATCAGATGTCTCCAAAAGTTCTCCACAGGGAGCAAAGGCAAAACAATTCTGTCAAGTGGATCGTAGTTGTTGCTACTTTCACCCATTCCCTATATAGCATCAAATATCACTAGAACACTAAACAAATTAAGCACTAGAAATGAGAAAGAAGTAGCAACTGCATTCATCAAAATTCCTCTGCTTCAAAAAAAATAAGACTTCCCAAAAAGTCTTTTCACACCATAATCACTTGATTTCTCCTTTTCCCCTGCACGTGGATTCTGGATGTTCACAGCACAACAGCATTCAACTAAAAATTACTGTAGTTGAGCATTGTTCAAGATCATTTGGATAGCCCCAGGATCTAATTCAACAAAATAATTTCTCCATTAATTCAAAAACTTTCCCCTCTGATTATGGAAGGGAAGTTCAAGATTATCAGCCAAGAGCTATTATCCAACACCCCTGGGTTCCAAAACACTGCAGTTAACACATGGAAAGATAAAAGAAGGAAGTAGCAGTGGGATCTGAGTAAGCTTATTTTAAAAATGAGCTCACAATAGCTTACCAAAACATTGGCATAAGCAAATGAGAACCAATATTTCTACATAAGAAGTATAGTAATTATATAGTATTAATCTCAATTGCCTGGAATGAGTTATTGTAGTTAATGCAGTTTTCTATTCCAAGGGAGACAAAGCAGAACGTTTTTTCTTTTTATTTTTCCAACATCATTGTTAGCACAAGGTTATAATGGGTCTTGGGGACTGGCTTACTAAACTCGGTTCCAACGTCCTTCTGTGCCTTCCTGGATTACAGAGACCTGAAAGCAACAAACCAAACTCCCTTTCAGTTAGGATTGCAGATGAGATCTACATTCTACCTCACATGAATACTCCTCTAATACTTGAATTTAGAGCCAAATTAAGAGAGGTCAGGCAGGAGAAATCCATCTTGTGGGTGCAAATTATAGCTGAGGCAGTCTAGTTCCAATGCCAGTAGCAGAGGCTGGGGTTTCCTCACATAGCAGAGGTGGCTTTGCCACCACAGCAAAGGCAAGGTGGCTCCTAAGCAAACACTTTAGTGGTAGGCTTCAATTTCAGGATACAAAATCAACACTTAAAAATCACTTGTACTGATTTTAATTTCCCAAAAGGAAATTAAACATTGCTGAAAGAAATTTAAAAAGATACAAATAAATGAAAAGACATCCCATGTTTGTAGATTGTAATGCTTAATATTGTTTAAGTGTTCATACTACCCAATGTATTCTACAGATTTAATGCAGTCCATATCAAAATCCCAATGGCAATTTTATGCAAATAGAAAAAATGTTTAAATTCAAATGGAACCTCAAAGGACCTTGAGTAGCCAAAGCATCCTGAGAAGGAAAAGCAAACCTGGAAGGTTTATACCTCCTAATTTCAAAACATATTACAAAGTGACAGTAATCAAAACAGTTGGTGCTAGCTTAAAGACAGAAATATAGACCAATGGAACAGAATAGAATGCCCAGAAATAAATCCATACATATGTGATCAAATTATCTTCAATAAGGGTGTCAAGATACACCAGGGGAAAAGGATAATCTCCTCAACAAATAATGTTGGGAGAACTGGAAGTCCAATGCAAAAGCATGAAAATTAACCCTTATCTTATATTGTATTCAAAAATTAATTCAAAATTTATTAAACACCTTAAACTTAAGACCTAAAATCATAGGACTCCTAGAAGAAAACAAAGGAAGGAAGTTTCATGACATTAGAATGGGTAATAATCTCTTGGAAATGACAACAAAATGACAGACAAATGGGACTACATTAAAATTTGAAACATTTGTGCAGCAAATAATCCAAAGAGTGAAATGGCCACATATGGAATGTGAGAAGATATTTGCAAACAATTTTTTGGATAAGGGGTTAATATCCAGAATATATAAAGTATATTCAACACCAAAAATATTTTAATAGGCAGCAAATCTGAATAAGCATTTTTCCAAAGAAGATATACAAATGCCTAAAAATATATGAAAAATGTCCAATATCACTAACCAGGAAATTGCAAATCATAACCACAATGAGATATCACCTCCATTCATTAGGATAGGCACTTTAAAAAATTAAAATACATGTTAGCAAGGTTGGGGAAAAGTTGGAATCCTCATGTACTATTGGTGGGATTATAAAATGGTACAGTTGCTATAGAAAACAAAATATTAAAAATAGAACTGTCATATGATTTAACAATACCATTCCTGGGTACATATCCAAAAGAATTTAAAACAGGATCTCAAAGGTATTTCCACATTCATGTCCATTACAGCACTGTCCACAGTAGTCAAGAGATGGGAGCAAACTAAATGTACATCAACAGATGAATGGATAAAAAAAATGTGGTATAGCTGGGCTAGGTGGCACATGTCTAAAATCCCAGTGACTTGGGAGGCTGAGGCAGGAGAATTGGAAGTTCAAAGCAAGCCTCAGTAACTCAGCAAGACCCTAAGCAACTTAGCAAGACCTGTCTAAAACTAAAAAATAAAATGGGCTGGGATGTATTAAGCGCCTCTCGGTTCAATCCCCAGTGCCAAAAAGAAAAAGAAAGGAAGATGGAAAGAGGAAGGAAGGAAGGAAGGAAGGAAGGAAGGAAGGAAGGAAGGAAGGAAGGAAGGAAGGAAGGAAGGAAGGGAGGGAGGGAGGGAGGGAGGGAGGGAGGGAGGGAGGGAGGGAGGGAGGGAAAGAAAAAAGAAAGGAAAAGAAGAGAAAGAAAAGAAAAAGAAAGTGCGGTATATACATTCAATTCAAACCTTCCATGTTTGCTTTTCATTCTCAGGATTGCTTTGGCTACTCAAGGTCCTTTGAGATTACATTTGAACTTGAATGTTTTTTTCTATTTGTATAAAATTGCCATTGGGATTTTGGTATGGGCTGCATTAATACTATTTAGCCAATATATCTAGAAAAGTCCAGATTCTTTGCATGTTGAAGATCATCAGATGCCAAGAGTACACAAAGAGAAGATGGCAGAATCATCATTTCCTGTATGGTCTGATTGTCACATATCTCTACCTGTTCCTCCAGCCTAACTCTTACACACTGTGGAAGACATTGCTAATGCTAGGGTGCTTTAGAAGATTCTTGGGCACTCTGTGACTCTCCATAAAATCCTCACACTCTGGATTAAAGTATTATGTGGACCCCTGCAGCCTACTGGTTATATTAGGATTCTGACTTTCCCATGTAATTGGTCCTCATCCATTTTATCAAACTATCCCAGTATTCCAATGGGCCACACTTCTGGGAAAGAAGCTCTGGTCCTGGTAATGATTTGACACTCTAATATGTCATTCGCAGGGTATGGGTCTCTCCATTTATGGCTACAAGACCCCAAGGGCATAGTTCTCTCCATGGTCAAAGCAAGGATACTGGCAAGTCTGACATTCTGGATGAGAAGCAGGGGAACTGAGCAAAAGAGCTGGAAACTGCACATTATCAAATAACATTGAGGAGAACTTGGTCACATAGATATGCCTGATCCTAAGAACAACTGGAAATAGAGATTCTAAGTGCCCTGGGGAAGGAAAGAATGGACTAGGGGGAAAGCAGTTGCCTTTTGCAGTTCCTGGCTTCATCTCTACATGAAATAGAGCAGTGAACGGGCACAGGCTCAACCATGCAAGCGCATGGGTTGGAGCTTCACATGAATACTGGTGCCTTCATTTTAAAAGTACTTTCCCTGCCAAAAGTATTGACCTGTCATCATGTCATGTTTTCCCAATGAAGTTGCTGAGTGGGGACTTAGACTACATAAAGTGGAATGTCCTAAAAAGATCTCAGGCATTTGTGGAAGGATCTTACTCAATAAACAAATATTAAAAATAAGCCCCTTCAGAGTATCTGGCCCAGAAAAGATGTTTTGGAAATTGTCAGGAGCATTTGATTACATGTCACCATTTCAATTTTAGCGAAGTCCTTTCTGGGTTTGGCTAAATAACTTTCTCCCTCCTGCTTTTCCTACTGCACTGATGTCTCAAAGTCAATCTCTACAGGAAGGACTTGTCAAATTTTACCAATCGAGTTCAAAATGTCCTTCTAAATGAATTTTTCTCTGGCTTTATGTTCTTCATTTATCACGTGCTTTGACGTCATTAAACCTAAGGCCATTTTACAGTCCCTCTTTTACTGAAAATGAATCACCCTTACTTATGACTAAGATATCCTTTGGGGAAAGTAGCAGGTTTACTTAAGTACAGAACCAAGAAATGCAGTATCTCTCCTCAGTCTTTGTCAGTCCTTTCCCAATGGCAAAATATATCCCTCTAAGCAAGCACAAATGACTAAAATGTACTGCAACAGAGGAAAAGGAGATATTGTTCAAAAATATAACCTTTGACTAAAAAAGATTATAATCTTATTACAGACATAGATCAGGATAATCCAAACACCTGCACTTCATGTGAAGACTGGTCTAAACAGAAACTGGATTTAACTTTATTTATTTATTTATTTATTTATTTATTTATTTATTTATTTATTTATTTATTATCTAAGATTGAATCCAGGGGTGCTTAGTCACTTAACCACATCTCCAGTCCTTTCTATTTTTTTTAATTTTGAGACAGGGTCTCACTAAGTTGCTGAGGTTGGCCTTGAACTTGCAATCCTCCTGCCTCAGTTTTCCCAGTCACTTACAGGCAAGTGCCACCACATCCTGCCTTGGAATTAACTCTACGATAGGTAGCCCAGTCTCTGCTGATTAAATATCTATGACAGATAGCACCTTAAAATGGGTAAAATCTCATGAATGAAGAGGCTCCTATGTGATTATTTTCTAAAAAACCATACGGCACTCTAGTTACTTTTACTAAAGAAGGAGATGAGTGGCTGGGGTTGTGGTCAGTGGCAGAGCACTTGCCCAGCATATGTGAAGCACTGGGTTCAATCCTCAGCACCACATAAAAATAAATTAATAAAATAAAGGTATTGCGTTCATCCACAACTAAAAAATATTTTTAAAAAAGAATGAGATGAATGCAAGTCGAAGAGTGGAACAAATGAAGTCGCCATCTACAAATATTTCTCAAATATTTCTAAGGGATAAATCTTTTTTCAAATTATCAGATTTTTTTTTTGGATTAGAAGGAAAGCATCATAAACATGGCAGAACCACCAATGCAATTTGCCTGGATCTCAGAAAGATATTTGGTAACCTTTGGCACAGTAATGTAATAAACAAAAAAATTTAAAAATCAATACTAACATCCACACATGAAAATTATCCAGGCTGGAGTTTGAGTTATATTATTTTAAAGGCAATGGTGTCAAATTGTCGTGGTAATTAAGACAGAAAGGAACTCATGCTATTCACATAGGGCAAGGCAAACCATCAAATAAAATTCTGTTCTAAACAATAAAATTCTTTTATGGAAAACACGTAGAGTTTCCTTTATAAGCTTAATCATATAATCTAAGCCCCATAATATTGTTAACTTTACTGTTTAGTCATTTCTCTTTCATGAAAGGAAATCACACTTACCTGTCAACTCTAATTGAAATCTCTTAAATTTTTCTTGGAAACTTGTTTGCAAAAGAAAAAGAAAAAAAAAGCGATTCCCAGTCTATGGCAAAGAAGGCTTTTATGACCTGGTTTCAACATTAGCTTTCAGCATTAATGCCATCACATACCCTGTTCTTGCCTGTTCTTTAAGTTTCAATTATGTAAAAACATCCATTATTTCCAGAATAGGCCCACCATTTCTCTTTATCATGTGCAATTCCTTCTACCTAGAACATTTCCCTGCCTCTTCTATCTCCCTCACATCTTGTCTAGCAGCCTAGCAAAATCTTCTTATCCTGGCAGCATTAAGAACCAGTTCTGGGCCCAGCACAGTTGCACATGCCTATAATCCCAGTGGATTGTAAGTTTGAGGCCAACCTCAGTAATTGAGCAAGGCCCTAAGCAACTCAGAGAGAACCTATCTCAAAATAAAATGTAAAAAGGGCTGGGGATGTGACTCGGAGGTCAATCATCCCTTGGTTCAATCCTTGATACCAAAAAAAGGACCAGTTCCCCAAGGAGAGGGAAGAGGGGAACTGTAAGGGTAAGTACTGGGGACTTAATTGAAGCTAACTATATTATATTTCATAATTATGTCAAAATAACTCATAATGTTATATATAATTATTATGAACCAATAAAATATTTTTAAAAATAAATTAAATAAGTAAAACAAAGAAACCAGTTTCCATGTCTCTTCTTTTATGAAACCATCCTTAATGATCCTGAGTGTGTTGCTTTTTAAGGGAAACTGAAAAAGGACATACCAGTTCAGTTGAGGGTGTCCTTTGGGAGGCTGTTTGATTTAACTTGCTCTTTGGATCAAATCTATCCTTTCAGAGATTACCTGCCTTAATATTGGAATTTGACTTATTCCTTGAAACTATAGAGAGCTTTTATAGGGTTTTGAGCAAAAGAATCACATAAGAGAGACAGTGTTTTAGGGCCATTATTCTGGCAGCAGGTGTCAAGATACACTCTGGTGGTGATGATGTTGGTACTTCTGGTAACGTGCTACACTCTTACCAGCTATGCAGTACTCTTCAGCACCGCACAATCATAACAACTTCAAGGACTCAGAGTGGGAGTTCATTGTTTTATACAGTTATTTGTCACTTAACAATAGGACACTATTCTGAGGACACCATTAGGTGACCTCATCATTGTGCAAACATCATAGAGTGTACTTACACAAACCTAGATGATATTTAGGTCAATCACTCCTTGTGACCTCTTGATACAATCAAGGGACTCCAAGAACATTGAGATGCTGCCTATATTAACACAGCATACTGTTTTACAGTAAACATATTCTAAGTACAAAAAATACACTCTAAAATAATGATAGAAAGTATACCATTCAAGTATATAACTTAGGTAATATGAAACTACATAGTATGAAACCCAAATTATGCTACTAAATCATCTCCTAACTCAGTTCACTAGGTATATTGGAACTTCATTAGAGTGAGTTTGTCACCAGGACCACCTACATATTTTGTGGGTCCCGGTGCAAGTAAAAATGTGGGACTCCTCTTGAAAAACCATTAAGAATTTTAAGACAGTGACAGCAGGATATGAAACCAAACATTAGGCCCTTCTGAGCACGGGGTCTGTGAAGCCACACAGGTTATACACCAGGGAAGCCAGTGTAGCTTCTTGCTACTAAACTACATTGTTGCCACAGAAATGACCTGGGACCTCCAGGTTGAAAGCCAGCCCTGTGTACTTTCTGAGTTAAAAAAGATCAAAATTTAAAAGTGTTTTAGAAGGCTTTGGTTTGTAGTCAGATGACCTGGAGAAGCCAACATATCAGTTCAAGCTGTCTTCTGGGAACCCATCTACAGCAGTGCATCTAGATAGGGATGTATTTATTTCAGACACCAAGAATCCTGGATTGTCCCTGTCATTATCTCAACAGCACAAAATTTAAATTGACAGTGTGAATAGGACTTGAGTAAACAGGTTGCTTCCAGAGAAGAGTGTTGCTGTTGCTGCTTCTTTTAACTTTCAGATGACAAAATAGCAGCATTACCAGGACCAGCAGATACAATAAACCAACCAAAATGATGTATCAGTTAGGACTTCTTGGCTATAAGCAACAGAAACCAACCCCAGATGACTTAAACACAAGGCAACTTACTGAATGATTCCTAATTAAAATAAAATACCCCCCTTAGACTCAAATAATTTTCTACTCCCTCCATACCTCAATGTTTCATTGATAGTTATCAATTAATTGAATATTAATTCAGAGTACTTTCAAGCATCATATGCACTAAAACCAAGCAAGCATCTTATGTAATACCTGGAAAATAGTTGGCACTCAATAAATGTTAGTGTGCACCTCTCAGTGACTGACTGTACATTTTTCCTTGAGTCATAGATACTTGTGTATATGTACACAGAGGTAAAATTAAAAGATGCTGTACAATAGAACCATCTAGATCCTAGTCATATCTTTTCCATTCCCTGACTATGTGGTCTTGTCCTGTTTACCACTACACCTCCACCACCCAGTGTGTGTCACTTAGAGCAAGAATTCAGGGAACAGTTATTGAATGAATGAGGAAGCTAACCTCTCTGAGCTTTAGTTCTCTTAGCTGTATCAAGATGGCTCAAACCAAAAACATGCTAGCATTGCCTGACACGGTCTTTTACTGCATAGTTGCTCCTCCATAAATGTTAGTTTCCTTCCTTTCTCAAAACCTGGTATTGTCAATGAATAAAAAGAAAATGGCTCTGGAGTGTAATTCATTTCATACACTCACATTAAATCAATGAATAGCTGTATTCAATTACATTTGAAGAGTTGTTTTTAAAATATAAATATATGGGCTACAGAGGAATCTATTTCAATTTTAACTGAAGATAATTGAAATACACATTTCTATAAGCAAGAAGAGCCAGACTGAAAACCCTTTCTTTGTTCCCCTTTCATTATTCCAAGAGGTGTCAAGTTATTGATGTGTGCTCAGAAAGTGATTTTGATGGACTTCAGAGGAATGAGAACAAAAAGACACTACTGAAATAAAGCGAATGTCCACTATTATTTCAGTTTCAAAACTAGAGTGAATAAAACTGAAAACTGCTTACTTCTGCACGTTACTGAGGATTGGTCATCCTGAAAACAAATTTATACTTACTTTAAGATATAGTTGAAAAATAATATCACTGTAATAAGTTGAAATTCAATGTGTGCTCCTTTCCCTATAGGACCCAACTAGAGCAAGCAATTTTCTACCAATCTATGCTACTGTACAAATGCAGACACATGAAAGAATAGCTTGAGGACACAGTTTGCTACACAATAAAAAATAAAAGCTGCTCTTTTCATTTAAAAATCCTTCAATTGCCTTTTGCTTCATTCCCTTCTATCTTACAGATGGTTTCTTTTCTTCTTTCTTGATTGTTTTCCATTCCACTGATGGAAGAGGAAACCAACTGCGTAATTCTTATGTCAGATCTATACCCCGTTGATGACACAGCTATCTTAATTTTCCAGTTATGGGGTTTAGCTACATGAGGCAAGAGTTCTGTAGTTTCTGTCCTCTCTAAAGTAGACTGACAGAAATTGAGCCATAGTAAAACATCTGTGTTTGAGTCTGTGAATGTGTGTGTGTGTGTGTGTGTGTGTACAAAACACAGGAGAAGCCGTGGGATAATTTAAATAATTGTTTTTAACCAAAATGTCCTCTATAGATTGTCATTTCTAACTTTAGAAACAATATTAAAATGAAGATAAGAAAGTGATAAGGGCCGTGGGTTGACAATCAGAGAAGTTAGACTTTCAGTTCTCATTTCACTGCTACCTGGCTCTGTGCTTGTGAATTGGTAGTCAGCCTCCAAGATAGCATCCAATGATCTCTTCCTTCTGGCATTCATGCCTTTATGGAGTTCCCTCTCACATTACATGAAGGTAGGTCTGGGTGATCAATAAAATATGGCAAATATGATATTATATGACTTCTGAAGCTAGATCATAAAAGACATTGTGGGCTCTCTCTCTCACTCACTCTCAAAACTCTAAAGGAAGAAATGGAAGATCTTAGAAGATGGAAATATCTCCCATGTTCTTGGATATGCAGAATTAATAATGTCAAAGTGGCCATACTACCAAAAGTGTTATACAGATTTAATGCAATTCCTATCAAAATTCCAATGATATTCTTCATATAAATAGAAAAAGCAGTCATGAAATTCATTTGGAAAAATAAGAGGCCCAGAATAGCCAACCAATCCTTAGCAAGAAGAGTAAAGCAGGAGGCATCACACAATACCAGACCTTAAATTATGCTACAGAGCTATAGTAACAAAAATGGCATGGTATTGGCACCAAGATAAATGAAGACCAACGGAACAGAATAGAAGATACAGAAACAAATCCACATAAATACAGTCCTCATACTAGACAAATGTGCCATAAACATACATTGGAGAAAAGACAGCATCTTCAACAAATGGTGCTGGGAGAACTGGAAATTCATATGTAGTAGAATGAACTCAACCTGCACAAAATTCAACTCAAAGTAAATTAAGGACCTAGCCATTAGACCAGAGACCCTGTGCCTACTAAAAGAAAATGTAGGCCCAAATTTCCATCATGTTGGTTTAGGAACTGACTTCCTCAAAGAGACTCCTAAAGTGCGGGATGGATTCAAACTAAAAATAATCAAGAACATGAATAACAAGCCTACAGAATGGGTGAAAATCTTTTCCACCTATACTGCAAATGGGTCTACTGAGTGACAGTAACATTATGTGATGGCTTGAACTTCTCAATCATCAGCTGATGTACATAAGTTTCAATTTGGTTCAGGAAAGCAGTATGAGGATTTCCTGATGAATAATGTATTCATATGTAGGATGCATAAAACTCAATTACAAAGGTCAGCACAGCCTGAATGTAAAAGACTTCTGAACCTCCCAGGTGTAATGATAGCTAGCTCATGGTATATGGGTCTTGATTTCCATTATCCCAGCACAACTTCCATAGATGCACAGAAAATTTCATTTCACAGTAGTACCAGAAGCTGTGCAAAGCAATCAATGACTTGCCACCCTCTGGAAGAAATTCTAGTGGCTATAGGAGAGATGAGATTGACTGAGAAACTATCCACTTCCTAGTGTGTGGAAATAGGACAGATTCACAGATGAAACAGGTGGGAATGGGTGTAACTGACCCCCAATATCCACCCTACCTCAAAGAAAATAGATTGAGTAGTCACACCCACCTTTTCTTCAGCAGAGCAACCGAGGCACTTAGGCTTTAGACACCAGAAATTTGGCTAAGGGCTGTACCTACCTCCAGATTAGGATCTGAGTCAGAAATTGTGGCAATCCCCAATTGGTCCATGAACATTACCAAGGGCATAGCATCACTTCATTCATGGCAAAACTCAGTTCAGGCTAGATCACTTTCTGGTAAGCATGAACCAAAAAGGTGTGTGTGGCGGGGTGGATTTTACATGGAAAGACCAAGAAAGAATAATTTGCAACTGATAGTGGGGAGACAGATGCAAGTGATGAGAATATGAGGTTAAGGGAATAATTCTATAAAATGGGTCCACCATGCTGACCCCCACATTCTTTCTTTTTCAAAATGCCATTTATCTGCAGCCCTGCCTAGGCTAAATGGACAGGAGATGTTGCATTCCTCAGCAAACTACCTGTTATCTACAGAAGAAATTCAGGCCCAGAATAATGTCCATAAGAGGAACTCAAGTTACCCTGAAGGGGGAGAATTTTGTGACCCTTTTCATAGACTAGATCCTGAAACTCAGGGAGATAAGGATAATTCCTCCTAACAGTAAAATTTGTAAGACAGAATTTATAATTAAGAATCCAATTAGAACAGATCAACATGGGCCAAAGTGACTTAGAGTGGTCTTGGCAGTAGGGACTTGACAGTCTGATGTCATCTTGCTGTCAGTCAAAAGTCAAGATGGACCTGGGAAGGACTCTCTGAAACTTCCCTGGGATCCCCAATAAAGCTGGAGAACAGAAGAGACACACTGTCCCTCCCCTCTCTGAGAGGACCCGCTCTCTCCCTTTTCCTATACCTTCAATCAACTCTTGCCTATTATTCTTAGTGACATGTCTGAAATCAGAGTTTGAAAGGGGGGAATCTTCACACTGCCTCAGTTTCCCTGAAGGCCCCAGCCCTATACAACAACTTAAAAACTGGTCACATCGCATTATTTTTCAAATGCTGATGTTCTAGGTACTCTGCTTAGCACTTTACGTTCTTGTTTCATTTAATCTTCAGAGTCACCTAATGAGATCATCATTATTGCTCCCTTTCTGGAGACAGGAAACTGAAGTGTGAGACCCTCCCAAAGTCTCATGGCTGCTTGGTGGCAAGGCTAAGACAGATAAGTGTGCTCCTAATCATAGTCCCAAGCTGCTTCCCAGGAGATCAGGGGCCTGTGCTTCTGAACTCCCATGACACATACAAACCCGCCCCTCCCTTCAGAAGCAGGAGATGGACACATGTTAAAATGCAAATCCTGATTCAGTAAGTTTGAGGTAGAAGCTGAAAAATCTACATTTCTAGCAAGCTTCTGGGTGACATTGAGGCTGCTAATGCTCAGACCTCAGTTTGAGATGCACAGGTTAAGGAAATATGTAACTGTGGGAAAACAGGAGGAAATTGGGCCCCCAACAAAAACATAGAAAATGTGAATTCCCTGAAGTAGCAAATGAAAGGTGAAATGGAAGCACAAAAGGTTGCCATGAAAACAGCAAACTGAGAAGAAGGCAAAGGTGACGAAGGAGCCAGGATCAATTAAAAAGAATCTAAGAAAGCTACAAACAAAAGCAGAAGTAAAGTACTCATTGAAGCTAACAGAAGACTGGAATCTGCACTGGCGAACCAACATATCCAAAATGTATAAGGTGAAGTTGCACCCCACTTCAAAAAAGAAGGGAAAGAAGAAAAGAAGAAAAAAGATAAAAAGAGAAGATCATAACTATGGGGATAAAGATGCATGCTTCTGAAAATAGGCATTGCAGAGGGCGAACCAGGACAACTAGGGCAAACACTAAACTTGAAGATATGCTAGAAGAAAACATTCCTGCATTTAAGCTGTTAAAGCAAAACATTGATTCTGAATAATTAAGAGTAAGACAGTCCCCTCAGCAGATACTTTTGGATTTTAGGGCCCACCTGCAACTACAGAGGATGGTTCCTGGGCCCCCTGATCATTCTCTGCCTCAAGCACCTGTGTTCCTCTGACACAGAGGGACCTTGATCCCAAAGTTGTTCACTTGAAAAGCCAGATATAACACCACTGGGTTAAATCAACCAAGGAGAAACGGAAGTCAGTGGATAAATGCCTCAGTTTCCCCTTCATATACTGGGCCAATTCTGAAGTCTGTTCTACATTGTCTCCCAATATTCCCAATAGGATCAAGCCCCAGTTGTCCACCACTGTAATCCATATATTAACTCACCCTGTGTTGGCTTTTCTGTCTTCCTTGACTTACTTCCCTTCTCCCTGATTTGAGCATCCTGTGGTCAATCTTCCAATTGTCTTATCTGTTTCTAAGTTTTTGTCTGAAGGTCTCCTTTTGGGGAAACACAAGCAAAGATATGTCCCAAATACATCAAAGTAAATTCCCTAATTATATTCAAAATTGGAGAGAAATTTGCATATGGGAATTTTGTGACAGTTCACAAATGGGCAACACAAGCCGTCCCATATTCCATCCCTTTCACTATTTCTCCTTCAGGCTCCATTCTACATTGTTTATAATACCCAGAATGCCTTAGAGCATGATTCTTATTATTCCTTGTCTCCCCATCTTATCTATCAACTCCTGTGTCAGTCAGCTTTCCTATACTACAATAAAGACCTGAGATAATCAATTTATAAAGAGAAAAGGTTTATTTTGGTCCACGGTTTTGGTAGTTTCAGTCCACAATCAATTGCTCCCTATTGTTTGGGGGGAGGCAACACATCATGGTAGGAGTACATGGCAGAGCAAAACCACTCACTTCATGACTGGGAAGCTACATTGAGGAAGAGAAGGGGGTTGAGGTCCCACTGTTGCCTTTGCAGGAACACCTTCAGTGACCTAAAGACCTTGTGGTAGGCTCCCACCTCTTAAAAGCTCCACCATCTCCCAAAAGTACTACCTTGGAGAGTGAGCCTTTACAACATGAACCTTTGGAGGACTCTTAAGATCCAAACTGTAGCAGCTCCTCATGAATGTGAACTGCGCCTTAATGGCTTTGTATGATAACCATATAGCCCAGTTTCTTGCACATAGATGGCTCCTGGTAACTTCATTCAATGCAGGTTGGGTCCTAAAACCAGCTCTGCCACTGACCAGCTGTGTGACCCAGGACATATCATTAAACCAGTCTGAGCCTTGGTTATTTCCATCTATAATATGACAAAACTGAACTTGATGTTCTCTAAGGTCAAATTACTATACAAGTTTAGTCAAGCAAAATTTCTTCCCATTGTCTGATATCTCAAGTTGTGTTAATGTAGCACAAAGCTGGCCACATTGTTAGGGAGGCAGCCAAATCTTTGTGGACTGATCTATAACTATAGTATTTCCTTTTTATTTGTTTTTTGTTTGTTGTGGTACTGGAGCTTGAACTGAGGGTCTCACACACACTAGGCAAGCACTCTACTACTGAGGTACATCCCTAGCCCTTGGGCAATAATCACCAGTAGCATTGTCTGGACTATGCTGTCCAATGTGATAGCCACTGGTCTCATGTGGCTGTTAGGCCCTTGAAATGTGCCTAGTCCAAAGTAAGGCACATGGAAAATACTCTCTAATTCTGCACACTTAATATAAAAAGAATGTAAAATATTTTTATAATTCTGTTATATTGAAAATGTCATATTTGGGATATATTGATCTAAATAAAACACAATACAAAATTAATTTTACCTATTTCTTTTTACTTTTTTGAAGTAGCCATGAGAACATTTATTGTAAAAAAAAAAATTAATGAACTCACATTCTACTTCTACTGGGCAGAGCCGATCTAGGAACAATGAAGGATAAAAAGATGAATGTCTTCGTCTTTGACCTTGAAGACTATTTTTGTATAGTAGAGACAGAAATGGAGAAAAGGAGTCGTGCCAAAAGTAACTAAGAGACGGCAGAGCAACTGTAAGACAGAGAATAGAGGGACACAGTGCTCAGGGGAGTGAATCGAGGGAAGGGAGGGAGAAATTCTGTGACCTGGGTTTAACTGAAGGAGGGGAACCACACCACATCTGCTCCTCCACAGGGAACTGTCCTGCTGTGTTTTGTGAACTTTTTTCTCACCGAGATAGGTACATTATCACAATAGGTTTTTGCTAACAGTTACAGAGGAACTAAGGAAAACCAAACCAATCTTGGTCTCAAAGATATTATTGTCCCTGAAATGCTCTGAGAACAAGAGAAAATCTTGGTTTTATTTCCTGCCTGTGGTGTTAAAATCTATCCAGGGACAGGTTGATAGAAATTTCCCAAAATAAAGCATTATGGCTTGACTCTCCCCATGCCCCTCTAAAAAGACAAATTGTTCACAATGCAATCTCTTGAATTGGCTAAATGGTTTTTCAAATAAATATTTTGAGAGATGGGTCCCCCAGGTGCTTATAAATTTCTCCAGTCTCTTAATGAGTGTATTAGTGTGACTTCATGACAACTGGAGGGAAAATGAAGACCGAGATGCATGGCAGAGTTCACTGAGGTTGGTTAAATAGACACCTACTTTGTAATTCCAGTTTCACCATAATATTGTGTGATTGCAAAGGACAACTAAAGGCAAGGAACAGAATTCTATCTTTAACAATCCAATATCTATTCTCCCTTTTTTCTTAGTAAGAAAAACTGCTATTGGGGGACAAGTCAATAAGCTTAGGTAAAAATTATATTCCCTAGCCTCTCTTGCAGATGGGATGATCACATGACCCAGTTCATGCCAACGAAGCACAGGTGGAAGTTGTCGACTGAAGATCTCTAAGAGAGCTCCTTAAAGAGGACATCAAGACAGGCTCAGCTACAGTACCCTCCACCCTGTGGCCTCTGCCCTGCCTTTCTTCTTGCCAGCAATACAAGCCCAGCACTCAATAGAAGCAGCTGATTGACCTGAAGAACATAGAGGACAGCTGAGGAAAGATGGAGCCTGCAGCCCTGGTGTTGTTATGGAGCCATTAGTCCTAGACTTTCCACAGATTAACTATTTTATGAAAAAGATTAAATAACTCTTTTTAAGTCACAAATTGAGGCTTTTTTGGAACTAAGTTGAATGGCTGCTTTGTGTACCCAACTGATGTCCCCAGCTTGTTTATTTTCACCAAATGTGTAATGCTTTGGTGATCTACCAACCCAACATTAATGGCAATGTTAGTGTCCATCACTACTGCTTAATGGAACATGTGAGTGCATAAAGAAAACATGTTCATTAAAAATGTATCCAGCCAGGTGCAGTGGCATTTACCTGTAATCCCAGTGACTAGGGAGGCTGAGGCAGGAGGATTCAAAGTTCAAGGCCAGCCTCAGCAACTTAGAGAGACCCTAAGCAACTTAGTGAGACCCTGTCTCAAAATAAAAAAATAAAAAGGGCAGGGGATGTGACTCAGTGGCTAAGCACCCCTGGGTTCCATCCCTAGTACCCCCCCCAAAAAAATACACATAAACTTAAGAGCAAACTTAAACAAAATAAATGATGAGAACTTAGATCAAGTACATGATTTAATTTTGACATTTTAATGTTGTGTTTTGGGATATCCTGACATGGAAAAAGAACCTTGAGATGGTACTTTTATCATTAATTGGGTAAATTCATATGTTCTTCCCTAAATGAGTTAAGCCTGATAAAGCCTATAATTTTTCAGCATCTAAATTTGGTGACATTCAAAAGAATCATGAAAAAGAGACAAATTTTGGATGAGTTTTGTCTTGTGAAAATATTTGTTAAAGAAAGATATCTAGAGGCAAAATGATACTTCTTGTAAACAATTATTGAGGCTTAAATACTTACACATTTTAATATACACAAAAAAGCAATAAGAATACCTCCCAGTTAGCAGAATTTATTCATAATCTATAAAGAATAAATTTTCAATTAAAAATAAGATCTAGAGAAAAAGATGGCAATTCTTTGTAAGATAATTTATAAATTAAATGACAAAAGATAAAAAAGTATATATACATATATATACTCATATACAATCTAGAGATAATTGATTAAATGTATCAACAATTTCAAATTAACAACCATAATAGTGCTGCTTTAAAGTAAATTTTAACAAATTTTGTGGAAGAATAATTTAAAACAATAAAGTCATATGAAAAAGCATTCTTCAGATAAATTTATGCCCGCAATATTAAAATCTATCCAGGGACAGATTATAGAGAAATATAGCTTAAAAACTAATCAAAATGTGTAAATATTTATAAAAATTATTGTTCTGCTTCTGTTATTTTTAATGTTGATTATCAATATCAAATGTTTTGATTTTGCTTTAATGTATATACATATATTTTATTTTAATTTTTGAAAGATTTTAATTCTAACAAAATTATTTTTAGATCTATCAGTATAACAAAATCAAATTGCTGGCCAATAAATATTTCATTTATTTTAGGCCTTCCCCCTGTTTGGCTTTGAAAGTATCTTGGCTTCAACTACAAGTCACATGGCTAACCTAATTGTAATTGTGTGATTTATGTTTCCACCGGGCTAATATAATTGTATTAAAAGAACAGACACTTTGATGCCATCATAAGAGAAGCAGAACAGATGCTCAATTTTCCCTCAGCACAAAGATCTTTTCTTTTTGCTCACTTTTGCCTCATAGCTTTGGGGAGCAGGTTCTGATGCTGTCCCGATGTTAATTATGTTTCTCATTCCTTCCCACCATGCTCCATTTTAATGATGCCCAAGGAAGGTTCCTAACTCCTGAGTTCCTAAGGACTTTGCTTATGAGGGTTGCTAAGGATACTTGCCCTTGACTGCCCTAAAACTATGCAGCCTACAGTGTTCTTTTCACAAGCAGTCACACCCAGTACAACCCACTCATCCTGATCATTTGGATTAAGCCTCATACCAAAATCCAGTTCAAGAAAACCATTACTTATTCCCTTAAATTCCTCCTTTCTTTCTCTTCCTGCTCCCCACTCTTATCCCTTTTAATGACTTACCTACCACAGTAAGTAAACTAGCAACAAAGCCCTTGTGTCACTGAAATATAGATAGGGAAGTACCCTTAAATATCCAAAGGTTTTTGAACTGAGTTTTTTTAAGTCAGATCAGTTATTATTTTTTGTTCTTATTAAGGCCCCACTTCAGTTATTTCTCAGCACATGGGCAACTGCCACATAATAGCTTGGAAATGGACTGGCCCAGATCACTGTAATGGAGGGGCCAGGCATGCCTTTGTACTTATAGAGTTTCTATTTTTACAGTTGTAATGATCATTTATGTGTTTCTGTTGCTTCTGTCCTAGAGTGTTTCCATTCTCTATTCTGTGTATCAGTGAGAGTAATGCTCTCACTGAAATCTCAATGGTTTAAACAATCAAAATTGATCACCCTCTAAAATAATGTCCTCTAAATCAGGGTATTTGGGGAGTGTGTTGCATCTCTGGTCCACAGAGTATCCCAAGGACCTAAGCTAAGACTTTGCCACCTTAGAGGATCATGTGGATGGTTGTAATGTTTCAGGCCTGAAAGTGGCCCACATTGCTTCCATCTACATTCTACCAGTCATGGATCAGCCCTACCTAACTGCCAAACTGCAATGGAAGCTGGGAAATGTAGTCCAGTTGTATGTCCGGGAGGGAAAAAAAATATGGTGAATAGCCCAATAGTCTCCACCACAAACCAATTAGACATTATCACTGTAATCAATGGAACCTCAAAAGAGGCTGAATGAAAACTTTCTGAGAAACTAATCTGAGAGTATAAGCTCACTACCAAATGCACACTGTGAGTGCTCCGTAGATGTTTCCAATTGCCTGTGATTGCTAGAGAAAATGGTAATTCTTCTTTAAAAAGTGGTAACATAACTTGCAGATTATGTTGAGAGATTGAAGAAGTTTGTCTCTGAAAAGAATGTGTGATTCAAATTGGCTCTTTATCTTACTCCTTTTAGGTATTTATTTGGCTGGCCTATATACCTTGATTTTCCATTAGAAAACAATTGGCAACCTTATGGCCCTACATTTCAGCCTTGCTGAACTTCTGGAACAAATCTAACACATAATTACATAGAGTCAAAAACTGGTGCTTTTTTGAATTGCATATCTACATCTTCACAGCAAAATGGAGTTCTCTAACATAATTTTGAACTGCTTACTGCTACAGTGATAATTTAACAAAATCTATTTGTATTTTGCAAATGTCTTGCAAGCATAGTTATTCCTTTGCTATCTTTGCCAGTTTCCATTCTCATTTTACAAGTGATGCATCATCAGACAGAGCTCAAAGTTTCGCAAAGGACCATTTTGAAGTCCTGCACTGGCCAGCCCCCCCTGAATCTCTACCTCTGGTTTCATCACTTGTCTTGTTAACTGTATGTGACCATGTATTATAATTTACCTTCTAAGTGGTAAAAAGAATTGATAGCATCTATTTGCATGAATTTATTTTCTAGTAAATGATAATATTATCAATAAAGCATACTTCCAGAATTATCTTCATAAAAGCTTTAAATGATGGCAAAGGAAACTCACATAATCCAAACTCTCCTTTAAAGTTAATTTTTTACTTTTCTTGCTAAGGATTGCTTTAGCTATTCTGGGTCACTTATTTTTCCAAATGAATTTCATGATTTCTTTTCCTAGTTCTATGAAGAAGTCATTGGAATTTTAATTGGAATTTCACTGAATCTGTATAACACTTTTGATGATATGATCATTTTGACAATATTAATTCTGCCTATCCAAGAGCATGGGAGGTCTTTCCATCTTCCAAGATATTCTTTGTTTAGTGTTCTGTAGTTTTCATTGTAGAGGTCTTTCACCTCTTTTGTTAGATTATTCAAAACTATTTTTTTGAGGCTACTGTGAATGGGGTACTTTTCTTAATTTCTCTTTCAGTGGATTCATTACTGATGCATAGGAACATATTTGATTTGTGGATATTGATCCTATATCCTGCTACTTTGCTGAGTTTGTTTATGAGTTCTAGAAGTTTTTTGGTGGAATTTTTTGGATCTTCTAAATATAGAATCATGTCATCAGTAAATAGTAGTAGTTTGAGTTCTTCTTTACCTATTTGTATACCTTTAATTCCTTTCTTCTATCTAATTGCTCTGGCTAGAGTTTTAAGGATAATGTTGAATGAAAGTTGTGAAAGAGGGCATCCTTGTCTTGTTCCAGTTTTTAAAGGAAATGTTTTCAATTTTTCTCCATTTAGAATTATGTTGCCCTTGGGTTTAGCATATATGGCTTTTATAATGTTGAGGTATATTCATACTATCCCTAGTTTTTCTAGTGTTTGAACATGAAGGGGTGCTGTATTTTGTCAAATGTTTTCTCTGCATCTATTGAGATGATCATATGATTCTTGTTTTTAAGTCTATTGATATGATGAATTACATTTATTGATTTCCATATGTTGAACTAACCCTGCATCCCTGGGATGAACCCCACTTGATCATGATGCACTATCTTTTTAATATGTTTTTGTACGTGATTTGCCAGAATTTTATTGAGAATTTTTGCATCTATGTTCATCGGGGATATTGGTTTAAAGTTTTCTTTGCTTGAGAAAAGTGAAGCAGGAGGTATCACAATACCAGACCTCAAACTATACTACAGAGCTATAATAATAAAAACAGCATGGTATTGGCACCAAAACAGAATTGTAAACCAATGTTACAGAATAGAAGACTTAGAGACAAACCCACATAAATACAGGTATCTCATACTAGACAAAGGTGCCAGAAAACGTTCACTGGAGAAAAGATAGCCTATTCAACAGATGGTGCTGGGAAAAATGGAAAGCCACATGTAACAAAATAAAATTAAACCATTATTTCTCACCCTACACAAAACTCAACTCACTGTAGATCAAAGACTTAGGCAAAGCTCATTAGTGATTGGAATACAAACACAAGCGCTGCATTTTGCTGTTATTTTGTTTTAACATATTCTTTTAATACCAAATCACCTAAGACAAGACTCTAGGGTCCGAACTTGATGCTATTGTGCTATTTCTTTTATTCCTATTATATGAACACAAAGTTTTAGAATTCTAAAGGCCCTGAGAGATCATCTTCTCTGACCACTATATTTTATAAATGAGGAAAGTTAAGTTCAGAGAGATGAAGTGGTTTATCCAAGATTATAGAGGTAGTTGGGGGAAGAGCTGCAACTGGATTTCAGTTTGAGTTTTGCATTCCCAGGGGAGCACAACAGTGAAAACACACATTCTATAATACTAAGGAGAAAACCCTGGCAAACTTGGCTATTTGAAGTGCAACTTTGAGGTTGGAAACTAAAAAGTCAAGAAGTCTATTTGCAAGTCCTTTCTTTTCCTTCATTCTCACCAGGCTTCTTTTAAAGAAGTTGGATATTATTAATGAAGATTTTCTTCCTTCTAACATATTTAGGAAGCTGAATCTGAGCTGAAAATTAGGAAAACAAAACACTTGAAAAAAAGAAATTCAAATCAGTACAGTTCCCTAAACACAGGTCAGCTGATATCTTTCTAAACAGTGCTTTTTACACTCATTAAAATATCTGTGTTAGTCAACTGTTTTACTACTGTGATCGAAATACCTGACAAGAACAATTTAGAGGAGGAAAACTTTATTTTGGGATCCTGGTTCCAGAGATTAAGTCCATGTTTGACTGACTGTATTGCTCTGGGCCCAGATAAGGCAGAACATCATGGCAGAAGGGCCTGGCAGAGGAAAGCTGCTCAGCTCATGGTAGCAGGGAAGAGCTATCAACAAGATATGGAATCCTCCAGAGCATGCCCCCAGTGACCTACTTTTTCAAGTCATGCCCTACCTGCCTATACCTATGGCCCAGTAATCCATACAAATTACTAATCAATCAAATGGATCAACCCACTGATTAGGTTATAGGTGTTATAGGCTAATCATTTTACCTCTGAACATTCCTAGATTGTCTAATATGAGTTTTTCGAGGAGACACCCCATCCAAACCATAACAACCTCCCACTGTCTACAATTTAGGTGAAAGTAAATAAACAAAAGAAATCCAAATTTTCCAGAAAAACATAGGAAAACTTTACTAAAGATCAAAAAGTACAAATTAAAATTTCAAGATGTCGTTTTTTAAAAAAAACTGTATATGTACCACAAGCTTTTCTAAGGCTAATCCTCAATGCTTATAAGAATTGATAAGGTAGACACACTCATGCACCACCAACTAATGGGCCTAAATATTTGTACAAACATTCTGAAATCCTTTTTTCAAAAAAAAAAAATGCCAAGAGCCCTGAAATGTTCATATCTTTTGACTCTAAAATGCACTTCTAGAAATTGGTCCTAAGGAGATATATCAGATATGCTACCAAAAATTTGCAAGTAAAGTTACTCATCACTGTACTGTTCATAACTTTTTTTTAAATAAATGTTTTGAAACAATTTTTAAAAATCTGACCAAAAAAAGCCACAAGTAAATAAAGTTGTTGTTGTTTGTGACTACTTAATGATACAGGGAAGGTGCTCATGACATAAAGTTAGATCAGAGATTCTCAGTCATGGACAATGGTCCCCACCAAAGGACATTTGGCAAAATGTCTGGAGATAAATTTGGTTGCTATTGGCCTCTAGTGGGTCAAGGTCAAGGATGCTCCTAAAAACCATACAAAGCACAGGACAATGCCCACCACAAACAGTTTTGCAGCCCCAATGTCAATAGCACCATGGAAAACTCTGAATCAAGTGAATAAAACAGGGCACAACATTAAGAATGTTGATTGTCCTCCATGAGGGAAAACCAAGGATATTTCTTGGTGATAAAATTGAGAATGCTGTTTATTTTCTTCTTTACACTTTGCTTTCCTAAATATTCTACCATAAGCATGTATTATTTCAATAGTCCATTTCAAACATGTTGAAATAATCCTTCAAAATCTCTCTGCAGTCTCTTGCATTGCATCCAACTCCCCACCTCCACGCTCGAGATCTCATAGAATTTGGCCCTACCTGATCTGTGAAAACCTTTATCTTCCCTTTTTCTCATCAAGAACTCTCCACTCTAATTAGATCAAATTCTCCTGCATCCCTAAACACACCCTTGACCACCTCATAGGATTGCTGAGAGAATCCAATGAGATAAAATGTGCAGATGCATTTTATAACTGCTAAGCCAACAAATGTTCATTTTCACTCTGTTGCCATGCCCACCTTCTCTCCAGCTGAACTAAATTTACCCATGATTCAACTTCTATTTTTTTTTTTTTTTTGTACCAGGGATGGAACCCAGGGACACTTTACCACTGAACCTCATCCCCAGTCCTTTTTATTTTTTATTTTGAGACAGGCTCTTGCTAAGTTACTTAGGACCTCACTAAATCACTCAGACTGGCTTTGAACTTCTGATTTCCCTCCTTCAGCCTCCTGAGCCACTGGGATTACATGCACATGCTACCATGCCTGGCCCATGATTCAACTCCTAACCCAGAATTTCTTTTTCTCTGAAGATTGTCTTGATAGCCACTCCCCCCAACTCCCAGGCTATTTTGGAAAGCAGTAAACACTATGACTTTGCCATCCTAATAGGAGAAAAGTTGACGTTCAAGTGCAGTTTCCTTGGAATATTAGTTCTATAAGGCATTAAATCACTCAGTCATGGTTGGAAACCAATACATCTGAACTGGGCAACTAGAGGAAAGTTTAACAATGAACTCTTCACAAAGATATGGGCACAGTGTAGAGAAACCACAGGAGATAGTACAGCGTCCCCAAGCCTAATAACAGCAGGGAGCTGTTATCATGCATAGGCCTAAAGGGCAAAGAGGATGGGGTAGTTTTCTGAAGCCAAGACCAAGAAGGAAAGAGTCATAGGGAAGGCTGGTGGTGTAGCTCAGTGGCAGAGTGCTTGCTTGACAGGTGCAAGACCTGGGTTCATCCCTGGCATCACAAAAAAAAATCATCAAGAAAAGGTTCCAGAAGGGAACCATGACTTCCATCTCCAGATGCAGGTAACTGTAGATGACCCAGGAAATAAATTCCCTAACCAACCCAGAAGTTAAAGAGTGTATTAAGTCAGGGTTCTTCAGAGAAATAGAACCAATATTTTAAGAGATAAAGGTGAAAGAAAAGGGAGGAGAGAGAGACTTTAAGAAATTGGCTATCCAAATAATAGACCAGCAGTCTGGAAACGCTGGCAGAAGTTTATTGTTACATCTTGAGCTAGAATTTCTTCAGGAAACCTCAGTTTTTGTTCTTAAAGCTTACAAGTGATTGGATGTGTTCCCATCCACATTATGGAGGGTAAAACAGATTGATTGCTTTACTTAAAGTAGACTGATTATAGATGTTAATCATATCTACAAAATACCATCACAGTGACATCCAGATTAGCATTTGATTAAGAAACTGGTTAATACAGTCTAGCCAAGTTCTTACATTAAACTAACCATGACTAAGGTCAAGGGAAACCTGTTGATGTGGTCCACACAGCTCTTCCTCCCTCACAAGGCACATAGCAGACCAGAGAGAATTGAGGGTGGAGCAGAAAGAAGACAGAAGCTAGCTGATAGAGTTGCCGTAACTCTCGTGAGAAAAAGCATTCCATAGCAAAGAAATTTGAGAAACAATGAGTTAAACAAAGCTAAGCCAATAATTTTCCTGATAAAATGAAGAGGGGAAGCATTCTGAAGAGGAGAGATGGGATGTTCAAAGCTCTTGGGTTAATTGATGGGTATAAGTGTGCACTACAGGTGGGAAATATAAATGGGCTTATGCAGCTGGAGTAAGATGTCCAAGTTGAGTGGGGTGGGCAAGGAGGCTATTAAGTGGAGGGGCTTACAGGCTAAGGACTTTTGAGTATATGATTAGAAGTTTTAATTTTATTCAAGAGGTAATTGAGAGTTACTCAGGGCTTCTTAGAAGGGGAGTATCCTAATCCAAATAGTAGTTGAAGAAAGTATTCATGCTGCTATGTGTAGGATGCTTTGCAATAAAGTCAAAAAACAATGAAGCCAGCAAGGAGGCAGGTAATGCATGGTGGACCCAAGATGGCCATTGATTATTATGAGATCAGTGTGGGAATCAAAAGCAAGCAGGAGAGCCAAGAAATGTTGCAGAGGAAGAAATGCTTAGTGGCAAGCTGAAAGTAGAAAGTAAGAGAGAATAATGATTCTAAAGTTGGGAAATAATTACAATGTTATTTCATCATAATTAAAGATCTAGGATGCTCATACAGTCCATCCAACTCCAATCAGCAACCAAATCTTTCATTTCAAACCAAAATTAGACAATGCTTTATGTGAGAGGTCGAAATGACACAAAACCCATCCATTCCATTGTGCCGCTAGAGAGCCACTTCTTACAACAATATAATAATTGGAAATAAAAATGGCAGAATTTTCTGGTGGGGTAATGGGGAAGCTCACAAAGGAAAAAATTCATAATGGGAAATAAGCAATGTCACTGAAGAAAACCATAGAAAGGTTGTGTTAATAGATGGAATAAATGGATGCCTTTAAATACACAACCAATGAGAAACTACATACTTCAGTAGGCAAAGAATTGGGAACCAGAGAAGAAATACAATCTATATTTTTTTCCACAAAATGTTGGTCTCCTATCTTGGCAACTGAGTCTTTCATGGAAACATATAGAGCTGTGTCCTATTCTCCATCACAGCCTCCAACTAGGACACAGTTGTAAAACCTCATTTCCTCCTACCATTCAACTTCTCATAGTGGACATAGCAGACCTTCTAACGCATATCATGGCCCAAAAGAATGGACACTGGCCTTGGAGTTGAATGACTCAGGCTCTGGCCTTACCATTTGACTCTAGCAAACCATTTCACCTCTCTGAATCTGCCTGCTTTCTCACTTCTAAAAATGGAGACAAGTTATCTTAGGGCAAAGTTAACAAGACTAAGTAAAATGATGGAAATGAGAACATTTTGTGGACTGGAAAATACCCAACCTATGGAGTTATTATTTGTGGAAACAGTCACTTCAAACTCCTTCTGCCCCACCTTGGGCAGAAAGGGCTATAAGGAGCCCTGTATTTGAGCAGGGCTAAGAGTTGTGGCAAGGAAACCCGCAGCCAACTCCATTCCTGAACTACAAACATGGGACTTTATAGGGTCCCAGAGGAGTGGGAGGAAAGTACCCATAGCCTAGAACTTGGCCTCCTTCCTCATCCCCATGTGGTTTCCATGGAAACCCCTAGGCATACTGTCAAGGATTCATTAAACCTGCCATTTTGACTGTAATAAAGATGGAAAATATGGCTTTAATATAGTTAGCTTTTCATTAATTGCTTTTATAGAAGAATTTTTTTGCCATTTAATGAAGAAGAAAGCAAACGGCAATAATTTTCCCAAAAGGTCAGGGAATGAGAACATATGGGTAATTCTCCTCTCTTGGAATGGCTTGGTCTTGCCTGATAAAATATCATCTCTCCTGTGTTAGAAGTTACTCTTTTCCCAAAAGATGTGACAGAAAATTAAAAACCACTGGCTGCAATAGCAGTTCCCTTTCCAGAGGGCTTGAGATTAATAAAGAATCATTAACCATGTCCTCCTGCCACATCAGTTCTTAGAGATTAGGAGGAATCCAAGACCCAGAAATTACTTATAATATCAAGGTAGTCTTGGTCAGCGAACCATGTTAGCAACTCCAAGGATTCTGTGAAATTGAGAGTGTATGCTTCAAAGACTACAGATGTGACATTGACACAATTATAGCTCACATTTATTGAGCACTTATAATATAGGCTAGGCACCATGCTAAACTCCTTCCCTGCATCAACTCATTGAACCCTCACAAAAAAATTTCATAAGCTAAGTGCTATTATCGACTTCATTCTACAAGAGAAATCAGAAAAACGGGGAGTTAATAAACAGGCAAGCCCAGAAAAAAGAATAAGGAGCAAAATCACCACATTGGTGTACCTAAGAGTAACAAGAGTTCCAAGTGCTCAGCAACCTGTGAATATAAATTCAATCCAATTTTCATCAGTATCTCAAGCTTCTTGAGTTTAACTCATCCTATTCACTACAGGCCCTCCAAAAACTCTCCCTACCTCAAAGAACAGAAGTCTTCAAAGGATGCCTCTCCTGTGCCCATGGACCAGCTTGTCAGCCAGTCACTATATGGCATCTTCACAGTCTTTTCTCTCCCCTCCAACTCCTCCTCCCCCACTCCCCAACTCCTAGCCCCCCACCCCACACCATCCCCACCCCAGCCAATGTGCCTACTCACACAGCCACAAAGGGAGCCTCAGTAAACACCCTGGACCACATCCCCTCATAGTCCCAGAGTCACCAGTTTAAAAAATTCTATAGTGTTTCTGGGTGCCTCAGAGATGTGGAGGCACTGACTATTGTCTTTTCCCAGTGATGCTCACTCTCACCTGGACCCTGAAGTAGCTCATCTGGTGTCTGTTTCTCCCTTCCTCGCACAAGCTCAAAACCCGAACCTCTTTTCCTCCTTTTCCCTGGTCCTGGTCCTCTGGCCTCAGACACAAAAGCAAATAACAAAACAGAACATCAAGATCAGTTTATGCCAGAGTGTTTTCTGGAACATTTTCTGGAACACCTTTCATAATCTGAAATTCACATAATTCAAGAATTAATTTTCCCATAGGACTGACAAAGGAGAGTAGCAGGTAGTTCTATTTATCAGCTACCACAGCAAGAGAGAGAGAGAGTTTTCAATTCACTCAGATCCTCAGTTCACTGGCTTTGAATATATGTAATTGTGGATTTTTTTCTCATTTGCAGAGATTTACCATTGTTTCAAATCTTGTTTCAGAAATGAGACTTTGTTGGTATATTTATATCACATTGCTTGATATTTTTACATAATCCAAATTCACATAAGCTCAAATTTTTATGTGAATATTTCCACCTTTTCACTTTTCCCCCATTTCTAAAGAGGAAGGAAGTTTACTTGAGAGTTAAGCACCTTGTTTCTCCTGGGATGTGTGGAGTTTGGATGATGAGATGATTCTCGGGGAAATAAAACCCAGATCACCCACCCCAGAGACCCAAACACATCATGCAGGGGAGATGCAGGATACTCTTGCTTTTAGAGGGGGCTCGCCACACATGATCAGCATAGGGATAGAAAAGAGGAAATGAACTAGAGAGTAACACAGTGGAGAAGAAAGACTTCAGATGAAAGGAAAAGAGTGTTAGTTAAATGCTTGAGTAGAAATTCAAGGTCAAGAGACAGAATAGGCATGCATTTTGGTTTCAGAGAAGTTTTAAAAAACTAAAAGGAAAGTGAGAAAACATTTTCTTTTCTCATGAACCACTTCCAAAAAGAGTTTTTAGAAGTCCCACTGTAGGACATACTAGAAAGATTGAGAATGATAATGATGTCTAAAAAGGATGCTCTTTTAAGCTCTGTTAGTAATACGCTCTTCCATCAGCAATTTTTTTTCCAGAGATTGAGTACAGATATAAATGGCTATCAATTATGTTTTCTGCCGCAATTCTATTTCATTCAGACCAAGCTCAGAGATCAAGCCATATGTGACCCCCAAATGCATTAGGGTTATACAAAGTAAAAAAGGACTTAGGAAAAAATTAGTTCTCAGTCATATCACACAATAGATACCTGGCAAGGCCACCAACTTCCGAATCAAATTTGAAGATGAACTGGCGCATATGCCACAAAAGTTGAGTATTCTCTAGAATCATACTCATGGCATGTTTAAGATAACCAGACTTATTCAAATACTCTGTGGATTTTTCAAAGTAAGTACTAGAAACAGATTTGAGTTTTCTGAACAGTTCTACATATCAATATATTCATATTATTTTTTATTTCCATTATTTTCTCCTTCAGATTACAAAGCCAAATTTTCTAGATATAGCTCTATTGATGAATCCGTCACATTCTCCCTTTTATTTATTTATTTATTTATTTATTTATTTATTTATTTTTGATGCTTCGGATTGGAACCAGGGGTACTCTACCACCCAGCTACATCCTAGTCCTTTTTTATTTTGAGACAGATCTAAGTTGTCAAAGGTCTCACTAAGTTCCTGAGGCTGGCCTTGAAATTGCAATCCTCCTTCCTGGGCCTCCTCATTCTCTGGGATTACAGGTATGTGCCACTGCACCTGGCCCATGCTCCCTTTTAAAATAGATGAAAATCATCTTATATGAATGCAGATATCAGCTTTTACTGTGTAACCAACCACCCTGAAACCTAATGGCTTAAATGAACATTCTTTGGCTCATAATTCTGGAGATTGGCTGCTTGTTCTTCTAATCTGGGCCAGCTCAGTTGATGCCTGCTGGATGGAAACATACATCTGCGGTCAGTTGGCAAGCAGCCGGTAACTGGGTGATCTAAGGTAGTCTCATTCATATGTGTGGTAGTTGGCATGCTGAAGTCACAAGGCCACATGTATTTCATCATCTAGTGGGATTGTCTGGTTTCTTTCACGTGCTGATCAGATGGTCCCAAGACAAAAATTAAAATAAAATAAAAAGCAGAAGTCTCAAGGCCTTTTGATGCCTAGGTTTGGAACTCAATGTCATGTCCACCATATTCCAAAGACCAGACTCCATTCATGGATAGAAAAATGGATTCTGTTGATAGAAAGAGCTGCAAAGTGTTGAGACTATTTTTACAGTCTGTTCTGTTTAGAAATCACTGCCCTCTACCCCAGAGAAAATGACACCTGCAGTTGAAGTTTCATGCACTCTTCCTGCCATTTACTATAGAGGAATTTGGGCAAGATCCATTTACTGGCTGCTTCTGAATTAAGAACAGTATTTTGGCAAAGCTCATATCAAGACAAATATAAAACCATTTACGTGGTGTGAAGTGTTTGGTGGTAAATCTTCTAAATTCCACTATAGCTACCAGGGTTTCTGCCTTGCCTCCAGGGAGAATGATCCCTTTATACAGAGTCAGATGCAGAGAGCACTAGTTTTTAGGAGTGGATCACTGTGCTTGAGCAATACAGGATGGAGAAAAAAGAAGTGAATGAGGAAGTATCACAGAGGTGAGGGAAGAGTTTAGATGAAAAGGAAATGAGGATGTATTCTCATTTGCTGGCTAATCAAACGAGAATATTCACCTTTAGAATAAGACTCTTCAATAACATAGTGGATCAAATGCCATGTACATGAAAGATGTCAGGAGGACTGAATTCAGAGTTTAAAGACAGAAACAGTCATGATTCTCCAGTAGAAAACTGGAGTGGAAAGCAAGGGGACCCTTCACCAGTTACAAAGCAATAGAACATTCTGGAAATTTAAGACAGCAACTACTAACAAATTCTAGGCATATGAAATGGTAATGGAGGACTTCATCACATCATGATTTTGTCTAGTTCTTTTTTCCTAGGCTGTCCTCTCCATCTCCAAAACTCCCATCCTTGTTCCATTTGATTAATCCCCACTTACAACTTGACAATTGATGCCTTCTTTATCTTACTACCTTGTTAGTGCCCAACACAGTGACCAATTCATATAGTCAGCAAGAATGAGTGATGGAAAGACCCAGACCTTTAAAATTTGTAAGTCAATTGATTCCCCTTTTCCCCTATGTCTGAATGACTAAGTAATGTGGATCAATATCATTTCTGACTTTATCATTTCTTCTATAATTAACTTCCTATAAATAGTTGTCTTGGTCCATTTTATGTTGCTATAACAGAATACCTGAGAATGGGTAATTTATAAATAATAGAGGTTGTTTCTTACAGTTCTGTAAGCTAGGAAGTCTAAGGTCAAGGACTTCTTATTGTGTCATCCCATGGTGGAAGAGAGAAGAGCAAGAAAACAAGGGAAAAAACAAAAGGGGGAAAAGGGTCCACCTCATCCTTAATCAGGAACCCACTCCCACAATAACAAACCCACTCCTGTGATACTGGCATTAATTCTTTCATGAGGGCCTAATCACCTCTTAAAGGTCTCATCTCTCAATGTTGTTGCATTAGGGATTAAATTTCCAACCACAACCATGGTGCTCAATGATGGTTGCTGAATGGAAGGATAGGTATATAGATGAACACTGTGAGCAGGAAGGGACTCTAAGATGCAAATACAGCAGCAGTCAGTTAGAAAACTAGAAAGAGACTGTTGAAGAGGAGAGGTGGGGAAGATGGAAATTTCCAGCCCTACTCTTCTGGTACTTACACAATAACAAAACTGGTACTTTCAGCCCCACAATGCCTGGGAAAATGTCTGGGCTTCTGTTCTTGGGTTTTTAACTATGACTAAGCTGGGCAATGTTTTGAAACATAAGATTCTTTTGAACAATATTTTGCAAAGCCTTCTGACTAGTCAGTGAATTCATTCCAAAATTTGTTTTTCATATTCAAATTTTTGTCACCCTAATCTTGATGACATTTTCATTCTGTAATAGAATAATATGACCATGTAGCTTACAGACATCTGTAGCTCATGGTTTCTTGAAATACAGACCCAAGGTGTCAAAATTTTAAAAGACAACACTTGTAGACATTATTTTATTACTGTCTATACAATATGACATTTTAAAAACACCATTCCACAACATAAACTGTGCCATCAAATGATAATTTAAATAAGTGAAGCATTGTTCTGCATTTCATGTATTTAATTATGCAGCAGTACAAATCTGATTTTGGATTTAAAATCCACTTAATTTATTCTGAAATTGTATATTTCAGGAATAGTCACTCCAAAGTTATATCAAAGTAAGGAATTTAATAAAATTGACTTTTTTAAAATGCAAAGTCGGCCCATATCTGGTATCTTTCTTCTACTGACTCTGGCATTTGATAGTATATTTTATTATTTCATTTCAATTCCATATTCAAGGAAAGCTTTTGAAACCATTTTGATTACCCTGACAGCTGAAATGAAATTTTTACAAGGATAGCATATTTGGAGCCAAAGATCTGGTTGACACAATGAATGTGTAATGAAAATAATTTTACAGCAGCCCAGCCTCACATATCAGCTCCATTTAAAACTGATATCAGAGAAGGTTTTCTTTCTAAACACTTTTCCTCTAAAAGAAAACAATAGCTTTCAACTATTTCCATTGGCCAAGAAAAACCCTAAAACTTTGGAGCTTTTGACAGCTAGCAGAATTCCAGAAACCTATTGCCCATCATGCTATCTTATAATTATTTTCAGAGATTATGGAGAGGAAAGAAATTTGAGGAACTATATAATTAAGAAATTAGTCCATTTTCAGAAAAACAGAATACCTCTGTAAAGACTTAATAAATTGTGCTTGAAAATATGAAAATGCCCCAATAAAATGTCCCCAATAAAAGCCTGCCTTCTCAAAATTGTGCTCTAATGTCATTGACACAGCAGTAGGTGCACATTCAAATTGGCAATCATATTCAAGACATATTATAGGCTTTTAATCTCCATTTATTTGGTTTTGTAGAAGGACAAAGGACAGGAAATAACACGCACACCATTTTTACTTCTTCAGAACACCTGGGACATGCAGAATCATGGTGCCTCAAAGATCTCTATACCCTAATTCTTCAGCACTATAGAAAAGAGGAATTAAGGTTATAGATGGAATTATTGTAGACCTTAAAATAGGGAGATTATTCTGGATTATCAAGCTGGGCCTAACATAATCACAAGAGTCTTTCAAAGTGGAAGAGAGAGCCAGGAGAAGAGATCAGAGCAACGTAACATGAGGGCTCAATCCATAATTGGTGGCTTTAAAGATGGAGGAAAGGGCTACAAGTCAAAAAATGCATGCTGCCTCTAGAAGCTGTAAAATGCAAGGGAGCATATTCTCCCCTAGAGTCTGCAGAAAGGGGCAGAGCCCTGATGACAGCCTTGATCATAGCTCGGTGACATCTGTGTCAGACTTCAGACCCACAGACCAATAAAAAGTCATATATTTATGTTGTTTCAAACAACTAAGTTTGTGGTGATTTGTTACAGCAATGAGAGGAAACTACCATAATGCCAAATAGACACCCAAGTGCACAGCTTCTTTTGTCCTGACAGTCATACAAGAAATGCAAGGCTACCACCAAATGACATCCAAGGTGTTAGGAGATCACCTTGATATAGAGAAGCCACAGTCAGGGCTTTCCAACAATCTCTTACATGGTTCCAAAGACACAGGTCAAAACCTGCATGCTAGCCCCACTGTAGCTGATTCCAAAAACAACTCCAAGGAGCAAGGCTTCACAGGTAACAGAGCAGGCCAGCGTTTCACATTTATTGATCCTTGCAGCTTCCAAAGAAAGGGAACTCTACAGTCATTCTCACAGGCAGGCGTAGATCAGTCCAGTGTTGAGCTTCATCTTTGGCACTATTGTGATCCCAATGTCATAAGATATATGCACATTGTAAACTTGAAGAATCTATCATTGTTTGAATCTTCTGTGCAAGAAGGGTCCCTTCCCCACCGAAGCCAAAGGCCAAGTACTTGCTATCCCTGAACCTAGACATCTAAAAAGGTCATGTCCATGAGTTAAGCTCAGTCAAGCAGGATGTAAAGAAGGAAGTTTGGAATTTCTTCCAATACTGGCAGTCACTACAGCATTCAATACTCAGTGAGGGAGCAATAGAAACCAAAAAGTATGGCTCATGTCATTTTCTGCTGTTGCTCCTACCCATGGAACCACAGGATTTTTTACTTAGTTTCAGTTTATTCTCTGATCCTGCTCCAATTGCTTTGCCATTAGTCTCGTGAGATACTTGAGATCCTACCAATCCATTCCTCTTCTGCTTAAGATAAAGTCATTTAATCTCATCAACCCAAATTGGATCAGGAATGCTTACCAGGTGGGGCTCCAGACAGCAGATCTTCTAGAATTAAGGGGAATCTAGGATTGATTCTATGACTTGGTTGGGATAAAAAACAGTGAGGATTTAGGAATGGAAATCTGCCCCCCCCCCATAGCCCAGATTGGGAAAATAATAAGTCAAATGATCATTTATACACTACCTGTTTGAAAAGCAAGTTTTTGGGGCCCACATCAGCAGTACCACATACAATGGCATGAGACACCAATACTGAAGATCGATGTAGCTAATCTTGGAAAGCTTAAAGAAAGAGAATAACACCCTCAAATTCCTAGTTCTTGACTGAAAGCAAAAACAAATTAGGGGGTTTTTATCACTGTACTGAAAAAAATATCATTTTGTTTATTTGTTTTGTTGTTGTTGTTGTAGCAGGAGTATAAAACCACTCAAAATGATGGGGAGTGCTAATTTATAACAGCAGTTTATTCATAGCCTCATCAAGATCCTTAAAAAAAAAAAAAAAAAAGAGCAGACCCAGAGAATTGCGGTGATCTGAAGTGAGTGGATGTCAAGGATTCAGACACCCAAATCCCCAAACTCCAATGAACTTCTGTTTACAGCTCTAGCCATCTTTCCACCATCTGATTAGGCAGTTCACACTTTATAAGAAGACTCTGTAACTCTTTCCTTGCTAGAGTTATCTTGAACAAGGAAGACTATATCAGTTCCGAGGCCCTGAGACCCATAATAAAGGGGAAATCAGAGAGACCTTAAGGAAGCATCCTAAAATTATTTCACAAAAAATATACTACAAATCTTCCTCCTATCATGTGCCAAAGAGACTTGTGAATATTTACCAAGGAAACAGTTTATCGGGCAAAGGGAAGTATCTAGCCAAAAACTTGTTGGAACCTCACCCTATATTTCCCCTAGGAACAGTGCTTCAGTACTCACCAATTCAGTGTTCACAAGTATATAGAACATAACTACCACAGATGAGAATCAACTACATTTAAATCACCAAGAATCATACAGGAAAAGTGCTGAAAAGAATGACAGGAAGGGGCTGGGGAGATAGCTCAGTCGGTAGAGTGCTTGCCTTGCAAGCACAAGGCCCTGGGTTCAATCCCCAGCATCCAAAAAAAAAATGACAGGAAGACTGAAGATACCTTCTTTCCCAAGGAAGAAGAATGACTCAGGACTCTAAAGATGACTGCAATAAGAAACAGTAGAGGTAAGAAAGTTCATGGCATAAAATGAAAGTCTGGGGGAGAAAGAAATTTCTGGAAGAATCCATGAGGAGCAATTAAAGAACTGATGAGAGATATTATCAGAAATGTGAAATGCCAGGGCTGGGTTTCTGACAGAAGTACTTTTTTGGTTTTTGACTGGTGCTCAACCTAACCATGGTATCTATCATCCCTTCCTCCTCCCTGTGGTGGGGTCCTGATCCCTTTCCCTCCATACCACTATGGTAGCAGGTCAATCCTCTTTTGGATCTCCACACTTGGGAAAAGAAAAGAGCAGTTGCAGAGTACAGAAGCATTATTCTGTTTTACAACTCAATGCGTTATAAACTATAATCCATTTTCCTTTGTTATTCTTACATAAACACTTGTATTATGCCCATAGAGGAGAAAGATTACCTTTTGAGAGAAATTATTCATGAGGGAAAAAATTTGAATTTTGAACAAGCCATTTAGGTGACCTATAGAGATGTATGAAAATAGGACTTCAATCTCTATTGGATGATTAATCCAAAAAGATGTAAACAACAAATTGCAATAGTAATCCTCAATTTCATTTAACCTTTGAGGGGCCTATTCTCTTGATTTCATCCAGTGACTCTCCAAGGAACAGAGAAATACATTTATACTTAAATATATGCACTCACATTTATACACATGAAGTTGTTTATTTACCTCTATGCTTTTTCTCCCAACAAACAATTCTAGATTTTACAGTAAGATTTTCAGTTTCTAAAAAATTTTTAGAAGACAAGTCTTCAGCCTGAAGAACTTAAGAATTAGTGCCCAATCTTGAAGTATGTCCAAAACTATTCACAAAACTATAAATTTTACTCTGCCCTATAACACACTAACTTGTAATGAGTTTTCTTTAGTATTTTAGCAATTATGAGCTTATTGATTAGGAACTCACCAAAAGTTTAATATCCAACAAGTTCAGAAAAATACTCAGAGCTTATTTTATTGTACTTATTGTGGGCTTATCATTCCATTCCTTTAAAAAATATTAAAGGGGAAATCAAATTATGTGCCAATTTAACATGATCCTCCTACCTTTAGGAAAGGAAAAATTTTTAATGAATTGTCAGCACTAACCAGAAATGATTGAATATGCAATTTACCTAGTTTGATGGAGGAGATGAATTACGGGACAGTGGGGAGAAGTGTTTCATGGAGAAAAAAATGGACTAGTTCTTACAAGAATTATTTTAAAGGCATACTTGGAATTCCTGCTCAATTAAGTATAAGAAAGACTAATAGTGCCAAGGGCTGGCACAAGTAGAAGGTACAGGCACTCTTATACACAGCTGGCAGTAATATCAGGTAGATCCAACTTTCTGGAAGTCAATTTGGCAATATATATTAAGAGCCATAATAACAGATGGTCCATTGACCAAGGCTTAAACTCTTTTTAGAATTTATAAGAAAATAAATGAAGGATATAATAAAATTTGAATAGCATTGATACTCTTATAAAAATTAGAGAAAATTGGAAAAATGAAAATTCCTAACAATTAAGAGTTATTTATAAATCAGGCCTTTATTTTTCCCACCTTTGTCCCCTTCAGTCTATTCTCGATGCAGCCGTCAGTGTCATCCAGTTAAAGTTCAATGACCCATTGGTGCAATGACTTGATGGTCATGTTGCTTCTGTGATCATAATTCTCTGTTGGTTCCTTTTAGTGCTGGTGAAAGCCAAATCTTTATTATACTATATTTCTCACAGTATAGAATTTGTCTTTAAGTGTCTCTTCCTTGAACAAGTATATGTGCTCCTGGTATTCTGTGGTGTCCACTTAGACAGAGAAGAACCTAGATTTTATTTTTTAGTGCTGCAGATGGAACCCAGGGCCTAGCATAGCCTAGGCAAGTGCTCTACTGCTGACTTACACTCCCAGCCCAAGAGCCTAGATTTTAAGCAACTCCCTTTTGAATGACATTCTATTTGATATGTAGCCCCGACAGACACTCCTGCACAATTTTTTACATTTTCTCCAAAACTGTGATTATATTTGAGATATTGAACAAAAAACTCTACTTTCCAATTACTATCAAGTGGCAATCATCTATCACCTGGACTATTACAATGCTATTTACCCCATTTCTAGTCAGCATCCCCTGTGCTTTCTGATCTGTCTTCCATACTAACTCCAAAGTAAGCACTTTTTAAAAATTATCATAATATTCCCATGCTTAAAACCCATCCACCTGGACTGGGCATGGTGGCACACACCTGTTTCCCTAGCTACTCGAGAGGCTGAGGCAGGAGGATCAGAAGTTCAAGGCCAGTCTGGGCAACTTAGACCTTGTCTCAAAATAAAAAATAAAAAGGACTGTGGATATAGTTCAGTGGTAGAGTCCCCCTTAGTTCAATATCCATTACCACAAGAAAATTAATTAATTAATTAATTAATTTTAAAAAACATTTCTTTACATATCAGTATCCAAATTCCTGATAGTCAAGGTTCTAGAACAGTACTGTATACATAAATATACTGTGAAATCACACAGTACTTTGAAATTTTATAGTAGCCACATTTTTTATTTTAAAAATTAGAATTAATCTTTTGAGGGGGATACTGGGGATTGAACTCAGAGGTGCTTAACCACTGAGTCACATCCCCAGCCTGTTTTTTATATTTTATTTTGAGCCAGGCTCTCACTAAGTTCTTTAGGGCCTCACTAAGTTGCTGAGGCTGGCTTTGAACTTGTGATCCTCCTGCCTCAGCCTCCTGAGTCACTGGAATTACAGGTGTGCACCATACCTGGCTGAGAATTAATTTTAATAATGTATTTAATTCTATATTTAATTTTAGTCAATATATCCAACATATCATCATATCATTAGTAATTTAGTAAAGGAGCTACTTTACACTCAATTTTTCATAATCTTTGAAACCTTCTGTGCATTTTATTCTTATAACACATCTCAAATTGGATTATCCAACTTTGATATGTTCCATAGCCTGAGTTCATTTTATTAGATAATGCAGTTCCACAAGATTAGGACTATGCTATCTCTTCAGGTTTCTCCTAAGACCCATGCTATAAACATATTTAATCTTCAGGTCCTCAAAGTTACCCTTCTCTTTCCTAGTTCTTTATACATATGAGTTTTCATGTAAGAAGTAATTTGAAAGAAGAAAAATAACCAAATTTTTCACTGGGCAAAAGATTCAGACAGATATTTCACCAAAGAAGACATACAAATAGCTATAAGAAGATGAGAAGATATTCAACGACATCGTCATTAGGAAAATGCACATCAAAACCAAAATGAAATAGCACTTCACACCCACTGAAACAGTTATAATTAAAAAAAAGACAATAACAAGTGTTAATAAGTATATGAAAAAATGGAAGTCCTCATGTATACCTGCTTTAGGAAACAATCTTGCAGATTCTCAAAATGTTAAACAGTCATGACATGACCCAACAATTCCATCCTAGGTATCTACCGAAGAAAAATCAATGAAGATGTATGTCTACATAAGACATATGTTTTTACAAGACTTGTAGAAGCAACCCAAACGTCCGTCAGTGGATAAACAAACTGTGATACAGTCATACAATGCAAAACCACTCAGCAATAAAAAGGAACAAAGTACTGATATCTGCTATAATATAGATAAACCTCAAAAACATTTGGCTAAGTGAAAGATGCCAGGCATAAGAGACCACTGGCATGAGCCCAGCTCTGCAAGTCACTACCTATATGACCTTAATGAGCTGTTGTACTATTCTAAATGCAGCTTCTGCTTCTGCAAATGTCAGTCCAGTAACAACCACCCTTTCGAACTTACCAACAACCCTGCACATCAAGAGAGATGGCTCTTTTTTTTTTTAAAGAGAGGTAGCTCTTTAAATGACGTTTATTGTTTAAAAAAGATATAAACTAGCAAGTGTTGGCGAAGATGTGGAAAAAAGGGAATCCTTGTGCATTGTTGGGGAGAATGGAAATTAATACAGCCATTATGGGAAACATATGGAAATCTAAAATATAAAATTGCCAGTTGATCTAGCCTTCTCCCTTCAGAATATACAATATAAAATCTTTCAAGAAATTGAAAACATATCAAAGGTATATCTGTACTCCCCTGTCCTGTATAGTATTATTCACAATAGCCAAGATATGGAGTCAAACTAAGTGGCTGGATGGATTTTTTAAATGTGCTATATACATATACAATGAAGTAATATTCAGCTTTTAAAAAGAAGGAACTTTTGTCATTTTCAACAACATGGATGAACCTGGAGGACATTAAGTGAAATAAGCCAGACACAAAAAAATAAATACCACACATTCTCACTTATATGTGGAATCTAAGAGTTGAACTCATAAAAGGAGAGAGTAGAGGAATGGTTACCAGATGCTGGGTGGGGGGAGTTGTTGGTCAAAGTGTACAAAATTTCAAACAGGAGAATTATGCTTAGATCTACTGCATAGCAGGGTGACTATAGTCAATAATAACATATTGTACATTTTGAAATAAATTTCAAATATTTCACCACAAAAGAATGATAAGTAAACCAGGTGATAGCTACATTAGCTTGGTGTAATCATTCTGCATTGTATACATGTATCAAAGCACTTCATTGTACCTAGTACATGTATACAATTATGATTTGTCAATTTAAAATAACATTAATTTTTGAAATTAAAGAACATTCTCTTTAATTAAAAATTATCTACATGTCCAGAGTTGCCAATTATTATCTTTCTTGCTGGTCTTCTTTTGCAGGTTGTCCCTGTTATGGTCTGGGTCTTAAATGTCCCCCCAAAGCTCATGTGTTTAAGGCTTGGTTCTCAATGGAGTAGTGTTCAGAGGTAGGGAGCTTTAAGAGATGACTGGAACATACAGGCTCTAACCTCATCAAGGATTAATCCATTGATAGATTCAGAGCCTAATGGACTGTTTGGAGGCAGTAGAAACTTTGGGAGGTGGGCCTAGTTGAAGGGAGTAGGTCACTGGGAGCATACTTTCAAAAAGTATATTTTGTCCCCAGTCTTTCCTCCCCTCCACTCCCAATCCTTCCTAACTACCATGAGGTAAGTAGCTTTTTCCACCATGTACTCCCTACCATGATGCTTTGTCTCATTTCAGGCCCAGAAAAAAATGGAGCCCAGTGATCATAGACTGAAACCTCTGAAACCATGAGCTAAAATAAGTTTTTCCTCCTTTAAGTTGATGTTCTCAGATACGTTGTCACAGTGATGAAAAGTTGGCTAACATAGAAAACTGGTATCAAAAAGTGGGGTCATTGCTGTGACTGTTCCTGACAATGTAATTCATAACCCTTTGGAACTGTTTTGTAGGAATTTGGAAGAGTTTAGGGGAGCAGGCTAGAAAACAACCTAGAAATCTATGTGAACTGAAGTTTTTGAAGAAGCTGCATCTATATTAAAAATCCTATGAACTATTTGACCTTGACAGAGTAGGACATTATGGTTATGGAGAGATGAAATATTGTAGGTCAAGAACCAAAATTACCTTGGGCTACCTTAAACCCTTTGATAGCCATTTACCTTACCTTTTGTAGCTGATCTAACATTCTTTTGTAAACTTCTCAGAATGTATCATTAAGTTTAGCAAATCTCTAGCCTCCACCAACACTAAAATTAAGAATGCAATAACTTCTAAAACCTATAGAAGAGATTTCTCCACCTTGCTATAGCCCTTTAAGTTAATGTTCTCAGCTATTTTGTCAGAGCAATGAAAAGCTGGTTAACACAGAAAACTGGAACCAAAAAGTGGACTCATTGCTATGACTGTACCTGACAATGTGATTCCCAACAATGTAATTGGCAAATGGATTGATTTGTGACTCCCCCTCCCATCCCCACCCCATGACTGTAAAAGTTCACATAACCTCCTCCACAATGGATCATGTCACTCAGGATAACTTGTATCCATGTTCCAGGACCATAGTACTCATATTTGACTCAGAACAAACTATTTTCTTGTTTCTTTTAAAGTAGTTGTTGTTTCATGCCAATAGTTATAAGCAGAGCTTAATAAGCGGTTCTGTTGGGAACTCAAAAGACCAGAATGCTGGTAAGAAGGTGGAAAGTAAAGGTTGTGCTCATGAGACTTCAGATAGAAATGAGAACTGTATTGGGAATTGAACTAGAGGTTATTCATGTTGCATTCTGGCAAAGAACTGGTCTACATTCTGTTCCTGCCCTGAAACTTTGTGACACTGAAATTAATTGGATGAGGGAAATGTCAAAGCAGTCTAGAACTCAGGCAATAGCGTGGGTATTGCTGACTGATTTTAGCCAGGTGTACAGTGAAAATTGGGAACAAGAGAAGAGTGGAAAGATTGAAGAATTTGCCATTTGGCCAGAAAAGGAGTACATATAAAGTTGCAGCCAAGGAAGAGTGTAGTTGCTAAGCAGATTAGAACTGTTAAAAAGTAGCCATTTCCCAGCAGCTTGAGAGGCTGAGGCAGAAGGATCAGGAGATCGAAGCCAGCCTAAGCAACTTAGCAAGGCTCTAAGCAACTTAGCGAGACCCTGTCTCAAAACAAAATATAAAAAAGGCTGGGGATGTGACTCAGAGGTTAAGCGTCTGTGGGTTCAATCCTTGGCAGAGAGAGAGAGAGAGAGAGAGAGAGAGAGAGAGAGAGAGAGAGAGAGAGAGAGAGAGAGAGAGAGAGAGGGAGAGAGAGAGGGAGGGAGAGAGAAGCCATTTACTTTGCACTGGAATAACAGGAAAAGTACTTTGAAAGTATCTTAAAAAAGAACAAGACCCCACCTGCAGGTTCAAAAAGGTGTAAAAGTTTAAACCTTTCATTTGAGAAGAGAGTTCCCAGGTGCCCTTTCCTCACAGAGCCACCTAGGATTCATTTCCCGGTGTTCAGCTTTCCTGGCACTCAGAGGCCACAGTAGCCATGGTTCATGGGGACCTGGATACTGCTCCCACTGAGGAAGATATTTTAGTCAGCTTTTGTGCACTGTTACCAAAATACCTGACAAGGACAATTTAGAGGAGGAAAAGTTTATTTTGGCACGTGGTATCAGAGGTCTCAGTCCAAAGACAACTGACTCCACAGCTCTAGGCCCAAGGTAGGGCAGTACATCATGGAGGAAGGGTGTGGTAGAGGGAACCTGCTCCCTCATGACAGCAAGGGGGAGGGGGAAGGAACCACGAGAAAGATGCATTCTTCCAGGTCACACCCCCAATGACCCACCTCCTCCAGTCACACCCCACCTGCCTACAGCTACCATCCAGTCAGTCCATTCAAACTAAGATGGACTGATTAGGTTATATCTCTCATCATCTAATTTAATCTTTGAATATTTCTTCATTAACAGGAATTTGGGGGAGATATCTCATATTCAAACCATAAGAGCAGGCTTTGGCATCATCCCCCTGGTGTTGGATTCTCAGGCATACAGAATGTAATAATAGTTGAAGGGTCATGGAAGTTTCCACTGAAATTTCAGAGGAAAGCCTGTGAGGCCAGGCAGTTTGTTATAGTGTCAGAGTCCCTGCTGGCAGCCTCTGAGAGGGCAATGTGAGAGTGAAGCCAAAGCTGCGATGGAGAAGCCAGAATGTTCGAGATGGCAATGATGTGGAACACCTACCAAGGGAAGCTGCAGGCAGCAGACAGAGCCAGCCGGATAGAGTGGCTGTGTGGGTACATCTGGCAGGGTTGTAGGTGTGGGGCTGACCAATCCCTTTGGTGCCAATATCACATCAACTTGTGCTCTAGATGCCAGAAATGAGCTACCGGATTTAATGTTTTCCCTGCTGAGTTTCAGTCTTTGGTCTGATCATTCATTGATGTTCTCCTTTTCCTTCCTTTTGGAATGGGGATGTTTACTCTGTGCCATTTTATCTTCAAAGTATGTAATTTTTTTACAAGGGTTCACAACTAAGAGTTTGCCTTGAGTCTCAGGGTATGCTGGAACTGTTGAAACTTTGGATACTCTTGGAGATGAACTAAAAGCATTTTGCATTGTGAGATGGATGTGAGAAACTTTGGGGCCCAGGGAATAATGTTATGGTTTGGAGCTTAAATTTCTGCCAAAAGTTTATATACTGAAGATTTGGTCTCCAACACAGTAGTACTCAGAGATGGTGGCCTTTTTTTTTTTTTTTTTTTTTTTTTTTTTTTTTTTTTTTGCGGTGCTGGGGATTGAACCCAGGGCCTCATGCTTGCAAGGCAAGCACTCTACCAACTGAGCTATATCCCCAGCCTGAGGTGGGGCCTTTGATAATTGGAATATGTGGGCTCTGACATCAATGGATTAACTCAGTGATGGACTCATACTTTAATGGGATTGGGGGAGCCTTTGTTATAAAAGTGAGCTCTTTCTCTCCCTCTGCTTCCTACTGCCATGAACATAGTAGCTTTCCTCTCCCACATGCCTCCGTCATGATATTCTGCCTCACCGCAGGCTTCAAAGCACCTGGGCCAAACCACTACACACTGAAACCTCTGAAACCATGAGCCAAAAGAAATATTTCCTCCTTTAAATTGATTTTGTCAGCTATTTTGTCACAGCAATGGAACTGACTAACTCAGTCCCAAATGTTTCATTTAGTCCATTGGGGTCCACAAATTATCTCCCAGTTGCTATAGGAAAAGGAACTACTTGATCCTCTTCAATTCAACTGAAGAAATGTACACTCAGTAAAGTGTATAAAAGGTTCCACTTGGCTAAGCACTTGATACATTTATTCCCTGAGTATCTTGGGAATGACGTTTCTCCAACAGCTGATCATAGTAGTTTTATTTAAAATAAAAGATATTATTGCTAAAGTTGGAGCAAAATCTAAGGGATGACCTTTGTTCTCTTCTTTATAGCTTTCCTGTTGTTGTTGGGTTTTTTTTTCCATTTCCCACAAAGAACATATATTGCTTTTGCATTAGGGGAAAGTATTGCTCAAAAAGAAAAAAAAAACTTTTTTAATGCTTATTCTATTTTTTTAAATTCTGGTTTATTGGTGGACAACATTATTTCACACATACATCAAACAGGCCAAAAAAATAAATAGCAACTTCACAGACAAAAAAAAAAAAAAAAAAAAGAAAACTTTTATCTTTGGCCTTTTTTGCCATCTCATACAAACCAACTAATTATAGTACAGCTAAAGTTCATATACAAAAAAAGGTTACTACAATTCTGGAAGTGATCATTTTTGTTGTTGTTGTGGCTTTTCTTACAAGATTTTTTCTTCTTTTTTGAGATTATAGTAAGCACAGTCACACCACAAGTAAAGTCAGAAGTAGTCCAGAGAACAATCAGAAGGCTGATCTCATCATCTGAGATCATTAAAAACGGCTGACCCCTAAAAATATGTGTAAAAATGTAAAATGTAAATAAAATGTAAACAAATTTTCCTTTTTTTAAAGTACTTTTAAGAAAAAAAACAGCACCTTGGAAGTTTTGATTCTTTTTTTCCTTCCTTGTTGCAAATTCATGTTGTGGTTTTGGCTGGGTGGTGGAGGGCAGTGCCATCTGCAGCTAGCACTGCCGGTGGTGGGCTCTCTCCTCCAAGGGGACCACATTTAGATTCTGAGATGAAAAGTAGTGAAGGAATCGGTCACAGCAACTTTTTTTTTTTAGTTTAACCTTTCCTTTTTTGCCACCTAGTCATCTCATCAATCTTCTGCTCCTTGATATCAATGTCATCATCCTTGTCATCTTCAGCTGCCTCAACCTCCTGATCTTCATCTCCATCCTCCTCCTCACCACCCTCTTCCTCTTCTTCATCTACCTCATTGTCAGCCCCCTGCTCCCCATTTTCCTCATTAACATTCCCATTAGCAGGACGTCTCTTCCATCCTCTGCCTCCTCCACAACTTCCTTCTTCTCCTTTAAGTCCTTGGTGGTGATCTTGGAGCTAGCATCTGACAAGGTGGGACAGGCAGGTGATCGATGTAGTGAGTTGCCAAGCATGCACAAGGCCCTGGGTTCAAACTCCAGCACCAAAATAAATAAATAAATAGAGTTCAGGGACTCTGGAGATAAAGCTGCCAGAGTCCACAGTGGAGATGGTTGCAGGGAGTGGGGGAGCTGGGTCAGGGAACCATACAAAGATGACTTTTCAGAGCAGCCAGTCCTGGTATTATTTTAGATCAACTATATATTGCTAGTACTTATTATAAACAAAATTGTGCATCTTTAATCCCCCTCAGTGAAGGAGGTCCCATTATTACCCTTTTCTGTAGATATAGAGACACAAAGATCAGGCAATCTAAGTCATACTGCTGGTAAATGATGAAGCTGGGATTTGAACCAAGTACTCTGGCTTCTAAGTTCATGCTTTTCACTAGTATTCTGAGGGTAGGGGATGGGGGAAGAATGTCAGAGACTAGTATTACTGTCTGGTATGGCTCTAAGGATCCAATTACACAAGCATGTTTCCTTGGAAGCAAATTATCCTATTAGACTGTGAGGTCCTAAAGGCAAGAACCATATCTTATCCATCTGTGTTTCTGCTAGCTTTTGCTACCTAACAAACTTCCCTAAAACTCAGTGACCTAAGAACTACCATCTATGTCACTCACAGTTCTGTGGGTTGGCAATTTGGGTTAGGCCTCTCTTTTGCTGGTTTTCTGCTATACTTAGCTGAGCCATGTCAGTTACCTGCTGGTCAGTGAGCTTCTGGAAGTTAACTGTCAACTGGGGCAATAGTAAATCACCAGTCTCTCACCATTCACATGACAGCAATAGCAGGCTCTCAAGAGTCTCAAGAGTGAATTAACCAAAATGAGCAAAAGTTTTTCAGGTCTCTGCTTATACCACATTTGCTATTGACCCATTGGTAAAAGTGAATCACATGGGTATACCTAGAATTACTATGGGAAGGGACAATTCAAAGGCATGATAAATAATTTATGGCTATGTTAGTAAACTTTATTAATGTAACAAAATACTTGAGATAATCAACTTTAAAAAGAGAAAAGGTTTATCATTGGTTCACTGTTTTGGAGTTTTGGGTCCATGATTGGTAGGTCCCATTACTTTGAGGCCCATAGCAAGGCAGTACATTATAGTGGGAGTATATGGTAGAGGAAGCTTCTCACTTCCTGGCAGGCAAGAAGCAAAAAGAAAGAGAGGCAGAGACAGGGTCCCACTATCCCCTCCAAGGATATAACCCCCACATGACCTAATTTCCTTCCACTAGGCCCCACCTCTTAAACGTTCTGTCTCCCAATAGCATGACATTGGGGACCATGTCTTTAACACATGGGCTTAAGAGGACACTTATCCAGGCCATAACAGTGGCTATTTATGCAAACTACCAGTGTCCCCATAATCAAATATGGAAATGAGAAAAGTGGTAGATATGAAATAGGTGCTTTTTTGAACTGAATGCTGTCTCTCCTTTATGAAAACTCAAGATAAAAGTATAACAGGAGTCCCTTTCATGTAACGAGAGTGCACTTTATGATTTGAACATAAACTTTGCTGTTCAACCAGTGGTGACTTATTTTTGAACTGACATGGTTTGGTTTGGTTTGGTTTTTCTTTCCTCTTCTCCCTCTGCCCTTCCCTAACTGTGGGGAAAACAAGATTGACATTCTTCTTGTCCTAAGCTGAGTTATCTTTCCTTCCATTACTGCCCACCTGAACAAAGAAACTCCACACCTGGCAATGGGAAAATAGCTCTTTTTTTTTTTGTGGTGCTGGGGATTGAACCCAGGGCCTTGTGCATGTGAGGCAAGCATTCTACCAACTGAGCTATATTCCCAGCTCAGAAAAGAGCTCTCTTAAGGATAAAGTTGAATATTAATTACATATACTGATAATATCTGGAAAAATAGCCCTTGAATTTCCCTTTTTAAAGCCCTCTCTTCCCCCAGCAGTTAGTAGGGCAGACTCCCTGAAGTGAGTCTATTAGCTTTCTCATTTGCTAGCAAAGCAATAAAACTTTTTCCCTTTTCTCAAAACTTTGTCCTCCTTATTGAATGAGCATAGAAAACAAGGATGGAGCTTTCAGTACCAAGACCAATAATCTCTTCCCTCTCTTCATTAATATCACCATATCAAGTAGATAGAAGAGGCTGACTAATCCCTCCTCAAAGAAGGATACCTCATTCTGGGTGATGGAGCCTGTCGCTTGACAGTCACTTCCTAGTGCAGGGTCATCTCAGCTTCTGGGGTGTGGAGTGTGTCCATAATGGTAGCTGCTCCTTAAAGCTCTTAGAATCCCAGGACTTGTTTTTATCAATGGTTCCACCAAGCTCCCAAAGGGACTTCCCCTGCTCCCCAGTTTCTGCCAGGTCCCTTAGTGATACCCTTACAGAGCAATCAAATTAGCAGCCCTGCTCGCCCTCTAGTGGTTTCTTAAGGCTGTGAAACCCTTTGAAGAAAAGTGTTTGAGGCCTTCTACAACTGCCCAGAAGAGACCATTGTGTGTGCTTTAGGGCAATGGTTTTTCAACAGGGGGTAATACATTTTCCCATTGGATATTTGGCAGTGTGCAGAGGTATTCTGAATTGTCACACTTTGGGAAGGATGCAGGCATTTAGCCGGTAAAGGTCAGAGATGTTGCTAAATGATCTCCAATGCACAGGACAACGCCCCCCACCTGCCATGATGCAGTTATTCAGTCCAAAATGTCAATAGTGTCCCAGTTGTGAAACCCTGCCTTAGATTTAGTGTGAGCCCTCATTTGTCCTAAGGAAGCACCCTCAGGCCCATTCAAGGTTGCTAAATGGACAGATCACCCCCTGTAAGAAGATTCAATCTCTGGGCAACAACCCTAAATTCTTGACATGCAACTTAAATCTTAGGAACAGTTTCTGGGGCATCTCACAATTCCCCAAGTCAGGCAGACAAACTAAACTCGAAAAGATGGCTTAGTTATATACAAGAGCAGTTTATTTTCTCTTCCTATTATCTATGCTCAATCCTGCTGACTCTGAGAGCAGTTTTGTCAGGAAAGAGGAGAGCTTAAAAGTTTTTATTGTAAGCCAATTAATAGATTCAGGAAATAAAAATGGCTTCCAATGGAGAATTGCATTGTGGGACTGCTGTGTGAACCATCAGAACCCTTTGATGAAATGCACATTAGTTGCAGGAATAATCTCCAGTTTTAACAAAATGACACTTGTTCTACAGAGAAAGAGAATTTCTTAATGTCAGAGAAAACACCAAGAGTTGAGAGAATGAAAGCTATATAGGCATCAATTGTGATGGCAGCTGCCAGATACAAAAAGCAACAAGAAATGAAAGCCTTAACTCAAGTCTTACCTTGGCTTTTAGTAATGCTAATTAGAGGAGAGTGGCTGACATTTCCCTATGAAAGATAAACTAAAATTCACCCAGGAAATTTACTTCTGAAATTTTCTCAGAATTCAATAGTAAAGGTGCTTTTTATTAACCCTGGACTTTATTCCTTGCCTCTTCACTTTCTTATGCTTCTTTATGCTAGTAGTTAGGAAAACCCTCCCTCTTCATTGCTTAGAGTTCCTCAGCGAAGAGTGAAGCAAGGAGGGTGAGAAGAAATGGAAAGTCCATGGCTCCTGCCGTTCCTTGCTTTACTCTGAATACCCCATGCTCTCTGTCCTACATTTCCATCTCCTGTCTTTTCCATCTGTTTTCCTGACCCATGCTTCTGCACCCCTGAGCCCCTGGGGGTAACAGATAAGCAATGGCAGGACCCCCAGGCATGGTAAGAAAATATGGCGAGCCTTGAGGAGAAAGGTGCATCCTCCCTCCACATTCCCTTGTTTGCAGTGTGACTCGAAATAGGATTTGGAACCAAAGACCTTCTGCTCTGATCATTCTCATGATTCAGTTCTGGGACTTGGGCCTATTTAAGTGTTAGGTATGTTAGTTAGCCACGAACAGGTGGATAAAGAGAAAGTACAAGGAAGGACAGACATTAGGCCTATGCACCAAGAAGAATCCAGGAGTCATAAAACTGAAACAGTGGGGAACCTTATCTAACAGACAAGCATTTGGGAATGAGAGCTGGAATGTGCCACCTTCCCCAAGCCGTAGAGAATTATAATCCCTTGAGGGAATTATTACTTAATATCCATGGGACTCTAAGTGAAATAGATAAGTATCAGAGAAGTGGGGTCTGGTACAACAAGACCCTCCCCCCTAGCTACAACAAATTATAGTTCAAGGGGCACAATGGTTTCCAGACAATGTCGTCATCATTTCTTGCAACCAAGTTGCTGGAACCCTCCTTTATTACTGAAACTCTGTCATAACTGCCCAATAACCCTGTCAACAAGAATCTTGAGACCCTCGCAAAGAAAGTTTGCTGAGGGCTATCCAAAGGGTAATAAGCCAATTAAGGAGGATAGGGAAGTCGAGGCACAAACAAGGGACTCAGTTTCTTCAAAACTCCAACCCTGTCTGCACCACACTGCCCTCTCTTTGAGGCAGTCAGTGCAGTCCCTATGCTGCACGCAATCCTCGCTTCTCGCGCTATTAAATGTTTGCTTACTACTGTGTGTTTCGCTTGAATTCTTCCCAGCAGTCACAAGAACTAGCACCCAAGGCCTGCAGTGTCTGCCCTGGCTCACCTGGGCAGGCCCCCAGCCCTGTAACACAAGGAAGAGCCAGGAGTCTGTCCCTAGCCCTTTGTCTTATGAACTCAGTTTCCTAAATTAGACTTGTGCTTTCAGTTATAATGTATAAAATAGAAAATGGTATTTGGCATAAAATGTAATATCTCTCTTACAATGTGCGAGAAGCTGGGAAGCAAAATCCCTAGTATATCAGGCTCTCAGTTTTCTTATCTGGATAAAATTGTGAGCTTCAAAGGAAAGTTGTTAAAATAAAAATACATTCAAATACAAAGTAATTGGTAAACATCTGGCCTGTGTTCCATCATACTGGACCAAGAGGAAAGAGACAAGAATGGTCCCTGTGTCTGCCTTCCAGATGGCAGCCTCTGTCCTCTCACCTCAAGCAGGATTGAGCAATCTTTCCAGACACCAAAAAGAATCCATTTTTAACAAAGAATTAGTGAGAATTTACTGAATTTCCTGAGAAGATGAATAAGGAATATATATCGCTCATATGTCTCAAAAGATTTCCTCTAAGTATCTCTCCCCAAGTCTTTTCTCTGAGCTCTGCAATTCTTGGCTTATCTTTTCCCTCCAGCAGCAGACATCACACCTACCACATTTATGCCAAAGATTTTAGCCCTGTCCTAGCTTCTTTCTTCAGTCTTGTGATAGTGAGATCACAGTAGGGTGTAGTTAGCAATGGGCAGTGGAATGTAAACGAATAACATGGCAGGGGCTCAGGTTTTCTTTAAATTGCTTTGAAGCTAATGAATAATCTAGTAACTTTGGGAAAAATAACAGGTGCACTAACCCTGAGAATAAACATGTGCAAACAAAGAGAGCCAATTAAGAAATATGTCAAGGGCTGGGGTGTGGCTCAGCAGCAAAGCGTTTGCCTTGCATTTTCAAAGCCCTGGTTCCATCCCCAGTTGCCCCCCACCAAAAAAAGAAATATGTCAAGAAGGAAACATAGATGGGGCTAACTTCTGACAAGGTCTACTGGGGTCACTGTAAAGTTAGGATTTATGGTCATGAGTTCTACAATGTATTTCAGAAGGAAAATTTCCTTAGCAGGAGCACTAAGGTAAAGTCTGCAGGGTCATTGACCTCAGCACCAGCATTAATAAAGGATTGACTTGTAGATGAAGCCCCCCTCAATAGGATGATCGCCAAGGCACTTGTGGAGAGGACCAGCTAGGGTCAAAAACTTCCCCGCCCATTATCAAGAATACAAGCAATAATAGGTGTTGGAGAGGATGTGTGGAAAAAAGGTACACTCATACATTGCTGGTGGGGCTGCAATTTAGTGCAGCCACTCTGGAAAGCAGTGTGGAGATTCCTCAGAAAACTTGGAATGGAACCACCATTTGACCCAGCTATCCCACTCCTTGGCCTATACCCAAAGGACTTAAAATCAGCATACTACAGAGATACAGCCACATCAATGTTCATAGCTGCTCAATTCACAATAGCCAGACTGTGGAACCAACCTAGATGTCCTTCATTTGATGAATGGATAAAGAAACTGTGGTGTATTTATACAATGGAATATTACTCAGCTATAAAGAATAATAAAATTATGGCATTTGCAGGCAAATGGATGAAATTGGAGAATATCATGCTAAGTGAGATAAGCCCATCTCAAAAACCAAAGGAAGAATGGTCTCTCTGATAAGCGGATGATGACACATAATGAGGGGGGCAAGAATGGAGGAAGGAGGGACTGTATACAGGGAAAAGGGTGGGAGGGGTGGGGGGAAGGGAAAAAATAACAGAATGAATCAAACACCATTACCCTAGGTAAATGTATGATTACACAAATGGTATGCCTCTACTTCATGTACAAACAGAGAAACAACATGTATCCCATTTGTTTACAATAAAAATAAATTAAAAAGAAAAATGGAAAAAAAAAAGAAAAGAAAAAAAACTTCCCCGTCCAATGTGAAGTAGGAGTCAGTCACCTGATTGGTGAAGGGTGCAGAAGGTGGACCCCAGTTCTCCCAGCAAACCTCAAACAGTAATAAATATGGAAGAGCATTGTCTCCTTTGTCATTCTCTGCTAAGTGATGCCCCGTTCTCTCTCTGAGAGTGCCCTCTGCTTTAGCCTTACTTTACTTTCACTCATAATAAAATTCTCTTGCTTGGCTTTTCATGTCTAACTCTAAATTTTGTTTTATCAGGAAAGAACCAAGGTTTGGAGATTCAGCTCCCCACTCTCCTGTGACAATCACAAACTCTTTGTAGACAGGGGCTCAAGTTTTATACTTCAGTAGCACAATGAAAAGCACCTTTATCAAAATCTTCAATTCTATAAAGAAAATATGGTGCATAGACACAATGGAGTTTTACTCAGCCATGCCATTTGCAGGAAAATGGATAGAGCTGGAGAACATGATGTTAAGTAAAATAAGCCAGACTCAGAAAGTCCAGGGTCATGTTTTCTCTCATATGTGGAAGCTCTTGAGAAACAAAGGTGAGGGGGATCTAATGAAATTAGAAAGGAAATCTGGAGAGTACAGGAAAGGTATAGGGGTGGGGGAGGGAAAGGGGAGAGTACTAAATGAAAATTAACTAAATTATGTTATGTTCATATATGAATGTGTCACAATGAATCCTACTATTATGCATAATTGGAATGCACCAATTAAAAAGAATAAAGAATATTCCATTCTCTCCTTAGTAGGCTGGGGAGGGTGATGGCAAGAATGGGAGGTGCCCCCCAAAAAATGACTTATCCCCAGAAAAATGGCTTTTCCATACATAAGGAGCACTAAGTGTTGAGTGGGAGTACACGAGACTGGAGAAAGAGGGACAGGTTTATAATTTTCCACCGGGGGACAAAAAGGGAGAAATGGAAGAAGTGGAGGATCCTGGAGGGAAGAGTGAGGTGGGTGGTGGTATCTGGGCTGAGAGGACAAACAAGAAAAGACATTTGAAAGGATTTTAGATATATGAGTGGGTCACACAGCAAGGCTCTGGCATGGAGTGCAGATTGAAGGAAGGCTAAAGGAGTGACAATCATTGCCCAAAATGCAAATGGCGATGGTATTGATAAGTAAGTATGGCAGCAAAGTGTATTCTGAAATAAGATGTTAAAATTTTTCATTTTTAATGTGACTAGACAGCAATTCATAAATGTCCCCCCACCCCAGGATGACTCTGACCTTCCTCCAAATACCCTTTGTGTTTTTTAAGGATCAGATCAATTTCCCTTCCCTCCATGAAGCTTGTCAGAGTTTCTGGCTGCAATGGTACTTCCCTTCGCAATTTCCAGATCTAATGTGTATTACTGAACTGCTCTCCTGGGGTTCTCCCTCTCCTGCCTTCCAGTTACTTCTATTATTATGGAAGTAATCCTTAAATACAGGTTTCATCATGTCACACGTCTACTCAAAAAATTTGACTGGCTCCTCTCTGCCAACAGGACTTTAAAAATTGAAGGAAATCAGTCATTTATCATGAAAAATGTATTCTGCAGATATTGGCTCAGTACCTCCCTATATAAGCATTTTCCCAGAACTTGAGTGAATGTGGCAAGCTGTCATATTTCATTCCTTTTTTATACTATTTCACAGTTTATAATCCTGGTTGCTTCATGCCAATTCAATACAGCCCCCCAAAATCCAGAGTCATAGGGGACAAAACTTAAGGCTATATATTAATGTTGTTCATTAACCTAGTATAAGCTAAAAAGCAAACATATCATTCATGGAAGTATGCAAATGTTATTTAAAGGACTCTAAATCCCTTTGGAAGAAATCATTTTGAAACGTCCATTGTTGGACCATTGAAAGTATCATTTAATACTCCCAAACCTGTTGACCTAATCTAGTCATACACTCCTTATCACAGAATTTTCCCTAACACAGAATTAAAGTTTATCCTAACATCAGGTGAATAGTCAAAGGTCTGGGCCAAATTTACAACTGAACTGATAAAACCAATATTTTCAATCCTGACTACATCTCAGAATCCCTAGTGCCCGCTCCAGGACAAATTCATTCAGATCTCTGGGAGCAGGACTGGACGTCAGCATTCAGTTTTAAAGTGTGGCCAGAGTTGGGAACCACTGTGTTAAAAGGTAGAGAGTAGTTGCTCAAAAATGATTTTTCAAATGAATGAGAACCTCCCATGGCTTCCCAAGATGGTTCTATTTCTCCTTGGAAAAATTCAAAAGAAACCCAGTTTGCCTCAGTATGACAGCCCACCAAATATTTTAAAACCACTATCATGTTTACACATCCACAACCCTCACCACAAGTTTCTTGTTTTCCGAGTTTAACATTCCTGGTTCATTCAATCCTTTCTTATAAGGTAGATTTCCAGTCCCCTCAACAAAGATTTATTATATGGCTGTTGTTGCAGTCACCAGCGTGCAGGGATAGGACTCTCAAAGACTTTTGGAGGTGATATCTACTCCATTCATCAGAGCCCAGTTCTGTCATCCACCTACATTGTTCTAATTTGTCCACTGAGACAGTTTTGAAAGACTTTGGTAATGGCTAGCAGCAATTCAGATGAACTGTGTTTTAGTCAGGGTTTTCTAGAAAGACAGAACCAATAGGATATTTATATAGATATATGGGGGAATTTATTAGGGAAATTGGCTCATGCGATTATGGCAGCTGAGAAATCCCACAACACATTGTCTGTAGCATGGTTCAGTTCAAGTCTGAAGGCGTCAGAACCAGGGAATCCAATGGTGTAACTCTCAGTTTGAGGCTGAAAGTCTGATTACCAGGGGAAAGACTATTAGTGCAATTCTTGGCATCCAACAGACTATAAGACTGGAATTTTGATGTCCAAGGCAGGAGATATGTCCTGACTCTCATCAGGAGATACGAAGTTTCTGTCTGTATTTATTGTCTTAGGTACACAGACAGTTGGACGGTGCCCACCCACACTAAGGGCAGGTTCACTCAGACCTCCATGTTAATCTCCCCTGGGAACACCCTCACTGACACACTCAAAATAATGATTTTCTGGGTTTCTGAGTATTTATTCGGTTTTACATCACTGTGACAAATACCTGAGGCAACAACTTAAAGGAGAAAATACTTATTTTGGCTCATGGTTTCAGAAATGTGAGTCCATACTCAGTCAGTTCCATTGCTTTGGGCCTGAGAAAGCTGTTCAATTCATGGCAACTGCGAAGCAGACAGAGGAAGAGGCCAGGAACAGGATATAACCCTAAAGGTCACCCCCCACACCACGGGGCCTACTTCCAACAACCATGCCCCACCTGCCTACAGTTAACACTCAGTGGTTCATTCAAATTATTAATCCATCAAATGGATTAATCCAATGATGAGATTAGAGCCCTCATGGTCCAATCATTTCCTTAAAGAGCTTCCTCTGGACATTGCGTCATTGGCCTCAATACATGAGCTTATGGTAGACATTTCAAATTCAAACCTTAACAGTATTCCTTAAAATAGTCAAGTTGACACCTATAAAAAACATTATAGAAGGTGGCTACTATTTTGACCCAATAATGCTACATGACTATCTTATCCAAAGGAGAAGGAGGAGAGAAAGGCAGAAAGAAAATAATGCAGGAAGGAAGGACGGAGGGAGGGAGGGAAAAAGGATGAGCAATAAAAGGTGGAAAGATCCAAATATTAAAAACAACAAATGCAAAAAGTACCAAAGCATCATGATTTGATGCTTTGAGGGGGGAAAGAAATGAGGTTAACCTGGCACTACTTCATGACTTTATGCAATATTTCTCAACCTTAGCTTCACACTGGAATCACTTAGGGACTCTCTAAAAAAGATGGACTCCTGGAGCCCCGCCCCCAAAGATTATGATTTAATTGGTCTGAGATGTAGGCTGAGAATCAGGGTTTTTCAAGTTTCCCCCAGGTGGTTCTAATGTATAGCCAGGACTGAGCCACTGCATTCATGCAAATTCCTGGGTGTCAACACATCTTTTTTAAGGGTCCAGAGTCCCTCCTCCTCTTCTTCCTCCTCTTCCTCCTTGTCTTCCTACTCCCACCCATTTTTGAAAACAAGTTTTATTGGAACATAACTGTGCTTGCTCATGTACGTGTTGTCTGTGGCTGCTTCTGAGCTTCAGTAGCAACATGGAAGTGTCATGATGGAGCCTAAAATAATATGTCTGTGGCCTCTTAGAGAAAAAGTTTGCTGACCTCTGATTTGCAATCAATATCAAATTCACTGGTCTACAGTTTGGGAAATTCATGGCCTCTCTCTTAAAAACTTGAGGCACCATTGAGCTTGGTTGTTTTTACTGGTTGGATCTTCCCACATACTATTCTCCTGGACCCTGTCCTATTTCCCATTATCACTTAAGAAAGCCTGGTAATATTTTTGCAATATCACCTATTACCACGCTAAACAGGAGAAATAATATTTTATTCTGCTGTATGAATATACATAATAGAAAACTTTTCAAGGTTGCCTACAACGGCATTTAATAATTGTCACATCCCTAAGATTATTGACCAGAATGAGTGTTTTATGTTTGAATATTTCCTATCTGAGCATTCCACATATTGCATACAATCGAGCTTCCTACCATTCTCTGAACCTGCAAGCTATTACAACCTAAGATTATCACATATAACATGCAAGGTTTGATATATAATCTCTGTTTAATACATGCTATATTGTATATAATATGTAATATATGTCTCTGAGGCAGATGTCAGTGCTGTTGCTCTGTCTTTTGGGCATTTGGGAATTTCACTCTGTAGGTGTTTCTAATGCTTATGATCAATGATCCATGGAAAATGAGCTCTAAAATAAACCTGTATTTCTCTGAACTTTTAGACATGAAGAATATATGGAAAGACATTTGCAAAAGGTATCCACCCCCAATTGCCTTGCCCTAGATTTTTCTCTCATTGCACAATAATCTGAATTTCTGAGATCATTCAGCATGATCTACTGCAAGTGTATTAGATGCACATGGATTATACATGGCCTGAGTATTTATAATTTTGTGTCATTCATATGCATAGACCTCCATTCCAGGTGAATTATTATTAGTGATATTTTTCTCTATTGCCTGCACAGTTAATGCAGGCTTTCTTAGAGATTCATTTTTCCATGGGATGTTGATAAGCCCCAGAAATCTCTGCAGCCAGAGAAACTGCATCAGAGAGTGGACCTGCTTCAATCACAGACTTGCTTCGGTTCTAATAGCTTGCAGTTTCAGAGGACAGCACCAAGAGAGGCTGCTGGAAGCCCTCAGATATTAAGTGTGTAATCATGCCTCCCACATGAAAATCAGTCTCATTTCAGTCAATAGCTCTGTGAAGAAAATAGAATCATTAACTGGAATAGTAAAATCTGAGAAAGCATTTAATGCATTTACTGTATGAAATGCTTTACCATTAGAAAGCCCTTTGATTGAGGGGAAGGAAATTGCTGAGAATTTCCAAAGACTAAATGCTTTTCAGAGCTACTACTAAAACTTTTACGAGTTTGATTTCAATCACAGGTAATGAATGACTAGAGTGTACCTCGACATAACACATGCACAATTTATTCATGTATATTTTAACGAGAAGATATAGGAGCTAGTTCTGATTACCTTAAAGTCACAAATATTCAAAATACTCAACTGCACAAGAGTCTGATCCTGGAGTTGCCAAGAAAGTTTCTTTCTGCCCCACCTCAGCTGATGTCCCACTGTCATCTCATTATCTGGTGGTGTCTGGCCTTGTTTCCTGGTCCCTCGAGTTGTAACAGGCAATGTCATTGTCAATTTCTGGAAATCCACTTCAAACCATCACAAAGGACTATTAGCGTGGAGTGGGTATTTCTTGTAATCAAATTATTTGCAAAAGCAATCTATCTGTGGTGGGTCTGTGATATTTTTCTCTCAGCCACAATATTTAACTAAACAGAAGATTTCACGTCCACATGTAACATAACAAAGTTCAGTACATCAAGTCATGAAAAAAAATGTTGTTCTGATTCCATACCAGAGTAGGGAAAATCATCCTCTGCTCTTTCTTTTATCCAATGTGCCTTAATCCAGCAAACAGTGGTACAGGGGGATTTGACCCTGGCCTGCCATTCACATCCCAGTTACCAATGATAGAAGTGGAATCTGACTCCAGCCTGCCTGTGGTGCCAAAACCCATATTATTGGCTATTCACAATGTCTCAGACTATATTTTTGGTTGTTGTTGTTGTGTGTATGGTACTGGGGATTGAACCCAGGGGTGCTCTACCACTAAGCTACATCTCCAGCCCTTCTTATTTTTTGATTTTAAGATAGGGTCTCACTAAATTGCCCAGGCTAGACTTGAACTCCTACCTCATCCTCCCTAGTAGCTGGGATTATAAGCATGCATCACCATGCCAGGTCAGATTATATCTTAAATATACCAAGGCTGTTTGCTTATTAAAATAAGACTTGGGTCAATCTTTTATTAAGGCAAGGAATCACTTGATACTCTATTGGTCAAATCCAAAGTTAAATAGGGTTACCACATGACCCAGCAATTCCAGTCCTAGGTATATATCCAAGAGAAATTAAAATATAGATTCACACAAACACTTGTACATGAATGTTCATAGCAGCGTTATTCAACCAAAATGTGGAAACAACCCAAATGCTCATCAGTTGGCAAATAGATAAACAAAATGTGTTATTTCCATTTAATGGAATATTATTCAGTCATGAAAGGAATTCTCATATATCCCACTAATAGGGAACAGACAGACTTGGGAACATGAAGTTAATAGAATAATTCTGCAAACTGGGCTCACTGTTCTGACCCCCACATGCTTTCTTTTTTAAAAAAGCAACTTACCTGTGGTCCTGACTAACTTAAGCTGACAGGATATGCTACATTCCTCAGCAAATGACCTGTTATTTGCAGGAGAAATGCAGGCCCAAAATGCCGATAAGAACCAAGTTACCCTGAAGTAGGGTAACTCCTACTTTTATGACCCTACACAGACCAGATCCCAGAACTCAGGGAGATAAGGATAATCCCCCCAACTATGAAATCTGTAAGAACAGGTTCCAGTTAGAAGCAATCAGCAAGGGACAAAGTGACAGAGTTGTTATGGTAGTGGGGACTCTGATGTCATCCTACTGTCAGTTAAAAGTCAAGAGGTGGCCAGGTGCGGTGACTCACACCTGAAATCCCAGCAGCTAGGGACGCTGAGGCAAGAGGATTGTGAGTTCAAAAGCCAGCCTCAGCAAAAGCAAGGTGCTAAGCAACTCAGTGAGACCCTGTCTCTAAAATACAAAATAGGGCTGGGGATTGGCTCAGTGGTTGAGTACCCCTGAGTTCAATCCCTGGTACCAAAAAAAAAAAAAAAAAAAAAAAAAAGTCAAGGGACTTTCTGGAAACTTCTCTGGGACCCCCAATAAAACTGGAGAGCAGAAGAGATATACTGTCTCTCTCCTCTCTGAGAGAACTTCCTCTCTACCCTGAGAGTGTTCCCTGTTCCCTTTTCCTATTCCTTCAATCAGCTCACACCTGTTACTCTGAACTATATGTCTGAAATCTTTCTGGCATGATTGCAAGAATCAGAGTTTGAAAAGGGGAGCTGGTCTCTGCATGCTTCAGTTTCCTGGAAGGCCCCAACTCTGTAACACTATGACATAGATGAACCTTGAAAATAGTATGCTAAGTGAAAGAGGCTTACACGAAAAAGTTTGTATGGCTACATTTCTATGAACAGTCCAGAAAAGACAAATCTATAGAGATAAAAAGTGAATTTATGGTTATCAGGAGCTACAGGTATGGAAGACAGGAAATGAGGAGTGACTGTTAATGGATATACAGTTTCTTTGGAGGGGTGATGAAAATCTTTTGGATTACATTATGGTGATAATTGCACATCCTTGTGAATATAGTGAAAAACATAGAATTATAAATTTTGAAAGAGAAAATGTTATGGTATGTGAATGGCATCTTCAACTTTAAAAACAGGGAGGAAGGAAGAGAGGAAGCCCACTAAGGGAGAATATAAAGGAAGAAACAAACAGACTGGGATTGGAAGGAGGGCTCCTCAATGCTGGCATGCAGCCCTTGCTGGAGAAGGTGTAGCTACAGCCCCTTGGATGGCAAAGAAGTTTGCCAGTTATTCTGGGATTGCCCTGGACTAGAGCTGGTCTGTACACTGAAATACATATCCAGAGCAGTGGGTCAGAGTGGCAAGCAGGTGACCAGCAGGCCAAGGCTGATGGGAAGGAAACTGCTCATTGTGCTGGACTGATGAAATTCACTAAGAAGCTTCCTTGGGAAATGCTATTGAATTTCCTGGGAAAGTGGCAAGGGCATTGACTGACCTTTCCAGAAAGTCACAAGGGCACCACCTGCAGGAAGTGCAGCCATACTCCTGAGGAAGCCTGCTGTGACACCCATGGAAAGTGATCACCGAGCCCACCACAGTTGGTACCTGCAAAACTGACCATGAAGCTACCTCTGAGAGTGCTACTGAAACTCGCCAGGGTGAGCTCCATGGGGCATCCCACATGCCCAGCCCAGTGCCATCAGAGCCAGACAAGCAAAGCAGATCGAGAGCAGGAAGGGACACCCTTCCTCCTCCAGAGCCTCCCCAGCTCCCTCCACCAACAAAGCTTAACATGCAGGTGGGCAGGTGGGCAGGTGGGCAAGGGGGAAACCTCCCAGCATTCAACCAAGACAGCAAAGAGCAGATTTGGAGCTAAGAAACAAGAGCTCAATAATGGGCACATGTATTAACATTTGTTGTTTTAAATAAGAAAAGTGTATATGCACTTGTACAAGACCCTGGGTTCAATCTCCAGTACCCCGGAGCAGGAGAGAGACCCTTTCCTGCTATCATCAGAGGGAGGGTGATGAAGAAGAGTTTGTGTTCGAATACTTTTGGATAACAATTTAACATAACGCCCTCATAATGCACATTATTAGCAGTGCTAACACATCCTATGGAAAGGAACCTTATTCAACTGTGTCCAGAGTACTGCTTTTAAAACTCACTTGCTTACAGATCTCCTGATAGTTAATGTCCCCATTTTAGCTGAGAAACTGCTCTCTGCGTGGTGTGGTGAGACTGGCACACAATAGCAGGAACAAGAGAGAAACCTCAGTGGTTGGAGAGCAGCTTGTGTGCCTTCGCTGAATCACACAGAGCCCGTCTGCTATTTAAGGGATTCCTCTGGAACAGAATGCACACAAATGGAGTCATCTGGCTGGGCTCCCTCGTGGCATTCCATCATTTTATTTACTGCACACAAACCATAAGCTCTATACACACTGTGGAAATACAGTTTATTTAGGTAACTAAAAATATCACCCAAATGGCATTTGGCCATTGCTGCATTTCCTAACTCCTCCTGTGGGCCAAAACCCTGCTCTAAATTACCCCATGGATGGTATAATGGAAAGAGGATGAGATTTTAAAACTGGAATTGATGATAGTAGTGTCAGTGGCTTTGGGATGCCATAATCCTGCCTGGTCACTCCATTTTTTCCTTTGAGGATTCCTAAGGGAATTAGAAGCACAAAAAATAACAGGTAAGAATCAAAACAATGGTTTATTATCTGCCCTGGTAGAGGTAAAATGCAGCCAAAAAAAGCAGAACCTCAGGTAGGCTGTGTGGGGAGAGAGCCCTACATTCATCCAGTCTTGGATTTAAATCCCAGCTCATCCCATTTCTTGGCAATAAGCCTCCAGATCCAACTGCTCGTGTACAAAACAACACATCAATATATCCATGTTAGTCATTGAAAGCAAGGCTATTAATAGCAAAAGAATGGAAACAACCCAAGGATCCATCAGAAGGGGACTGATTGAATGAACATGCAAAGGAAAACTATGTAGCCATAAAAAGAGAATGAGAAAGATCTCCATCTAGTAGTATCAAGAGAATGCCAGGAGGGCTGGGGAGATAGCTCAGCTTGCCTCCCAAGCACAAGGCCCTGATTTTGATCCCTAGTACCGAAAAAAAAAAAAAAAAAAAAAAAAAAAAAGGAGAATGCCAGGAAATACTAAGTGAAAAAAATCAAAGCAAACAGCAGTGTCTATCCCATACTCTTTTTGTGTAAAAAGGAGGAAAAATAAGGAAACGTCCTCATATTTGCTTGTATTTGGAAAAATAGACCAAACTGACAAAAGAGGTTACCGTGGCAGGTAAGAAAGAACCAGGCAGATGGGAGTAAGTAGAAGCAAACTTACCAGTCTGCACTTTCAAACTATCTTTTGTTTTTGAACCACGTAAATGTATTATTTCCAGTTTGAAAAAAGAAAAGCCTGCCACTTGCTGGCTATGGGGTCCTGGCCAAGTTCTTTAACATCTGAACCTCAGGTCGCTGCATATGTAAAATATCAGCAATGCTATGTAGCTTGCACAGCTGCTGTGTCAAATGCAATACAGTTAGTGAACATGCTCTGTAATGGTGAGTTCTTTACTAAACCCATCCCAAGCCTACAATTGTGTCTTTGTCAATTGGAGACGATTTTCAGGGGCAATGGCATATACTGAGGCTCCTAACACAATTATCAGATTTTTTTGGTGTATATTTTAGAGAATGCATACATGCCTCTCTAAATCTTGGGGCTTTTTAAAATTAATAAATAATAAATAAAAACAATAATTTTCTGTATTTAAAACAATACATTTCTATATACCACACATACTCATGATCTTCATTAATCATTTTTTAAATTTTTTATTTTTACAGACTGCATTTTGATTCATTGTACACAAATGGGGTACAAATTTTTGTTTCTATGGTTGTGCATGATGTAGATTCATACCATTCATGTAATCATACTTGTACACAGGGTAATGATGTCTGTCTCATTCCACCATTTTTCATACCCCCCTCCCTCTCATTTCCCTCTACATATTCTAAAGTTCCCCCATTCTTCTCTCACATCCCATCCCCCCAGTCCCATCATATATCATCACCCACTTATCAAGGAAAACATTCAGCCTTTGGTTTTGGGGGGATTGGCTTATCTCACTTAGCATGATATTCTTCAATTCCATCCATTTATCTGCAAATGCCATAATATTATTATTCTTTATGGCTGAATAATATTCCATTGTGTATATATACCACAGTTTCTTTATCCATTCATCTGTTGAAGGGCATCTATTGGTTCCACAATCTAGCTATTGTGAATTGAGCTGCTGTAAACATTGATGTGGCTGCATCACTGTAGTATGCTAATTTTAAGTCCTTTGGGTATAAACTGAGGAGTGAGATAACTGGGTCAGAAGGTGGGTCCATTCCAAGTTTTCTGAGGATTCTCCACACTGCTTTCCAGAGTGGCAGCACCAATTTGCAATTTCACCAGCAATGTGAAAGTGTGCCTTTTCCCCCGTATCCACACCAACATCTATTATTGTTTGTGTTCTTGATAATAGCCATTCTAATTGGAGTAAGGTGAAATCTTAAAGTTGTTTTAATTTGCATTTCTCTAATTACTAGAGATGTTGAACACTTTCATAAACTTACTAATTGCACTTCAGATAGAGCACAAATCTCCAAAATTTATTAAGAACTTACAAAATTTTGCACCAAAAATACAAAGAACCCAATCAATAAATGGGCCAAGGAACTGGACAGAGACTTTATGGAAGAAGATATACAGGCAATTAATAAATATATGAAAAAGTGCTCATTAATCTTATACTCAATCTTTGTAATATAATCTTTAGAAGTTTGATTTTCTAAATCCCAGTGACTGGGAGGCTGAGGATCACAAGTTCGCAGCCAGCCTCAGCAACTTAGTGAGGCCCTAAGAATCTCAGTGAGACCCTGTCTCTAAATGAAATATAAAAAAGAGCTAGGGATATGGCTCAGTGGTTAAGCATCCCTGGGTTCAATCCCTGGTATCAAAAAAAAGTTTGGTTTTCCAGCCCTAATACATTTTTGGTGTTTTGATAAAATAATTAATATTTTAAAGAGGATTCAAATATATAAAATATTTGTTCTAACAAAATGTTGATATTTTCTTACACCTCAAAAAGAAAACTGTCATAAATTTCATACCAACTGAAATGTGCATTCAAACAAACATTTTATAATCCTTTTTGAACAATAAATATAATTGGCATCAGGTACTTGTTTCAATGGCTGTTGTCTGCTAAATATGACAACCTTGAAATAAGATTTCATGGTAGTTTTTTAAAAATATGTCCACAAAGCTTATTTTTTAATTTTTTCAAGTTGTAGATGAATAAATACCTTTATTTAATTAATTTATTTATTTTTATATAGTGCTGAGGATCAAACCCAGTGCCTCACACTTACTAGGCAAGCACTGTACCACTGAGTTATAGCCCCAGCCCGCAAAGCCTTTTTTATGACTCCCTTCAAGATATAACCCTCCTAATGAGTATGGACTAGACTTGGTGACTCAGTTCTAACAAAGAGAATATGATAGGGTAGAGTTCAGTGGTAGAGCACTTGCCTAGCATGCACAAGGCCCTGGGTTCCTTTCCAAAAACCACAAAATAAATTAATTAATTAAATGTGGCAAAAGTGATTGTGATCAACGCAATCGTAAGAAATGTCACAAGATGGGATTGTGACTTCCATCTTGGTCACTCTACCTCTGGTCCTTTCTTGAATCACTTGCTCTAAGACAAGCCAGTGGCTAACTATGAGCTGGCCTATGGAGAGAACCATGCGGTAAGTTATGGAGGAAGGCCTCTGGCCAATAGCCATGTGAATGTAAGGCTTCCTGACAATAGTCATGTGAGTAGTCATCTTGGAACAAATCCTCCAACCCCAGTCAAGCCTTCATATGACTCTGTCCCCAGCAGACAATTGGCCAAAACCTCTTGAAAGACTAAATCAGAACCACTCCTAAAGCCTGACCCTCAGAAATTATGAAGTAATAACTTATTGGTTTTGTAAGCTATGAAGTTTGGGGGGTGATTTGTTACACAGCAATAGATAACTAATGCAGATTTTCAAGATGCAATTCTAAGTAAATTATTCTGAACTGGGATTCCATCCCATTTTTCCATACATATACAAAAATAACTCCAAATAAAATACTCTAGTCATGATATCTGGTGAAACCAGGATTAAGATCTCTAAATTCCATCAAATCACAACTATATGCCTTGCATTTATTCCTTCCTTCTTTCATTCATTCAACAAACACTATCAAGCACTTAGTACCAGGCAATGGCCCAGAAACTTGCTTGCTGCCTGGATGCAGCAACAAGCAAGGCAGACTAAAGTCTGCCCTTATGCCACTTACATACTAGTGAAGTCAGGAGGAAGAGATAAGGCAAGGCAGACAGGGAAATGGGCTCCCAGGCAACTTCCAGAGTAGCAGAGTACAAACAGCATCTGCAGCTTTTTACTGAGAAACTTGCAAAAAGTTTATTTTCAAATTGGGATATATATGACCTGGAGTCCACAGACTTTCCAAAGAAGGAAAAGCACTTGATCAATATTTTGATTGGACTAAAACCTACATGAATGCCTCATAGATGCTGAGCACCTTAACCAGGATTGGGCTGGGAGCTGCCTTCCTTAAACCTATAGATCCATATGAAGTCCTAGACAATAGCCATTCAGCAGCAACCCTCTCAGGTCCCCTTCCAGCTATGACAGCTTTGCTTTGCTTGCCTTGGCTTTAATAAATTCTCATACTTTGCTTTCACCTTCTGAAGTCTGTGAATCTCATTGTGTGAATTCATGAGACAACACACCCAACTCTGTGTTACACTAGTGAAGAAAGAACAAACAGCAATGCAAAGTATGCTATGGAGTAAGAAGAACTAGGGAGGTCAAACAAAACAGTGACTCAGATCATTCAAACCTCATTACTGGTTCTCAAAATAGGGCAGTTTCCCTCCTTGTGGTCATTCAAATCCATTTTGTGGCTCCACTTTTCAGGGGCTCTGTAGATGAGAAAAGAGAAGAAGTCTCAAACACCTCCAGCCATGAATGACAGACACATCACATCCACTCACAAGCCAATGAAATGTTATGTGGCCCCCCTGCCCTGCAAATTGATCTAGAAAATGTAACCTCAAACAATATCTCTACACTAGGATCCTAGGTGGATAGTGACTTTTCTCTGCTACACTCATATTGATTTAATCCTTCTCTGCCTGTTCTACTGCTGGATCAGACTTAAGCTCCAGCGAGGTCATGCCAAGAACAAATGTTTCCCACTTTGAGATTGAAAATCCCATCACAAAAATTTCATTCCTTTTTCTGACTCATTTCCTGTGTTTTATTTAGCACCTCAGACAAAAATGCAGTCACCTGTAGGGGAGGCATATGGAATTCTCAATCCCCGGAGAAACTTATCCGATTTTCTTTTTCCTTCCCTGAGATAAGAAGTACCACCTTACCTGGCAATTGAAGGAGCTTTAATGTAGGAATAAAAGGGAGGTAGAGCGGGCATGTGCCAATAACCACACCTAGCTTTGCTCAGGGTGAGTGGTTGGGTTCTCCATCACAAACTTGAAATTACTCCAGGCATCATCCTAACTACTTTTCCATAGCCACTCTTGCAAGTCAAGGGAACACTTTACAAATGCATATTAGCCACACACAGTCCTTCTCCAAGAGAAAAGAATGGCTCTGGTTAATTGTACATGCAGCTAAATGTCAGGAGTAATCACTGAGATGAGAGCAGCTCATCAAAGCAAGTCTGCAAAGAGAAGTCTATTTAAAAGCTAAATGGGGTTTTGAAAGGCAGACCCTGAAAAGGGCGATTTCTGGGCCGATTTGATTTTAATGCAAAGACCTACTCTTTCCTCTCACTCACTACGATTATTTTATACAAATTACATTGCATCAATCCCTTGGGAAATACAGGTGCGAGCTACATTTCCACTTCCTAGGGTTCAAAATGACTTTGGAGGGGCTGAATTGGAATTTTTTCAATCTTCTTTAAACATTCAAATGCTCTGGAGGCAACAGATGCAAATGCAGAGACACGCTGCCTCAAACATCAACCTGTAACCTCCTGTGCTGAAGAAATTTGTTCACCCAAAACAGTTTAGCAACTTCAACTTGGAAAGGCAAACCATCAGCATATTTCTTAGTGAGTTAATTAGTTAAACCACAAGGGAAAAAAAAACCACCCTGGGCTTTTATTAGCAATCACATCTGTTCCATTTCTGTCTTTGAAACTGAATATGTCACAATACTGAACATCATGGCCGCTTTAATGTGCAGCATTGAAACATGTGTTGATCATGGTGTTTCTGTCTGTGACGTTAGAATTGGACAATTTGAGGACAATATTGTCATCTCAATCATGCTCTTTAAAGCCATTTGAGGTTTCCTTTCTGGAAACCAGATTGCAGGTTGGTAAGGACTATGTTTACTATTGACAAAACCTTCAAAAGAAGATATATCTAAAGAATGAGACTGCCTTTCAGTGGCTCCAGAACCATCTGTGAAGGTGCATTAGCCACTATAACAACATGCCACAAACCTGGTAGCTATACAAAATAGAAATTTATTTTCCCTGTTCTCTGCAGAAGATACAAAAATTCGTAAGTCTAAAATCTAGGTGTTGACAGAGCTCATGATCCCTCCACAACCCCTATCAGGAGGATCCTTCCAGACATCTTCGAGCTTCTGGTAGCCCCAGGACTTCCTTGGCTTGGGGAAGCATCACTCCAGTCTCTGCTCCCATCTTCACATGGCCTCTTCCCTGTGTGTCTTCTGTCTTCATGCAGCACTGTCGTCTCTTTTTGGAAATACATCAGGACTCAGGGTGTAGCTCAGTAGTAGAACATGTGCTTAGTATGAGCAAGGCCCTGGGTCCAGTCTCCAGAACCAAAAAATATAAACACATCAGTCATATTGGATTAGTGTGTACCCTGATGCCCTCATTTCAACTTGATTACATCTTCAAAGATTTTATTTCCAAAAAAGGTCACAGGTACTGTGGGGTTAGGACTTCAACCTATCTTTGGGGGCCTCCAATTTAACCCATAATAGAAAATAACCCAGAGAAAGAATCCAAAACATTACTGCAATGATCCTAAAGCCTACAAAGCCAAGACAGCTTTAAAAAGTATCATTTACTGAGGTTGGAGTCAGAATTCAAACAGAAGCCCACATAACATTGAATCTAATCAGATGGAAGATAAAAAAATATATATATACCATCAGCCTAGCACAAAAGGTCCTACCCAAAACTCCAAAGCCTGGGGACTACAGTTACCTCAGATAGGCTAAAGGAGCCTAGGCTTACCCCAGGTCAGCCCTATTGTCTGAGGGTCTAAAATGATAAAATAGATCTCAGGGGAAAGGACACAGGGGAAGTCTAAGATACCTGGGCAGTGTTCAGGTGACTGGATCTACCCCAAATCCATCAGGTAAAGCCCCTCAAGGATCCTGGAGAAGGTACTTGATAGATCCAAGATTTCCAAGATTCTAGATATTTCCCCAAACTATACCACACACATAGAGGGGAAAGAGGGAATGTGTGAAATTATGTGGGGAACCCCCATTTGATAACTTTATATGAAAGCAATCACCTTCCCTCTGGCTTCCTGTGTTGAAAACAGGACCCCCTTTCTCTAGGTAGATAGATAAATAGATAGAGATAGATAGATAGATAGATAGATAGATAGAGATAGATAGATACATAGATATCACACATGCGCACACAATTACAATTTCTTGGCCCAAAGAGGTTGTGAGGACTCCAGTCAAAATGGCAATTATCAAAAATACAAGCAACAGGGTTTCAAGATGGCGGCCTAGAGGGTGGCTGCATTTCATGTTGCTCCAGGACTCAGGATTCAAAAGAGGAGATATTGAGACACTTGGGACCAACTCAAAGCAGCCGGGTGACTCTCGCCCGTTGGGAAGGCGTCCCGGATGGGACGGTGGTCCCGGAACACAGGACTCTTTGTGAAGTAGAACTGCCGGCGAGACGCCCCTCCCCCCGCTGGAGCAGTGAACTCGGACAACTGGGAGCGCCGTAAAGGAGGCCGCTCGGCACAGCGCTGGGACTCGGAGCAGCCACTGGGGCTCCGGCGGCTGCCCAGGGGAGGAGTGGCGAGGAGAGCTGTGTGGACTCAGGACACCGGGGCCTGCCCTGAGGAGGAGGAGGAGGAGCGTGGACGCTTGGATTCGGAGTGACTGCACCAGAGCTACAGGCGATTGCCAGAGGAGGGGCTGCGTGGCGAGCTGTTTGGACTCAGAACGACTGCTTCTGAACACCGGGACCTGCCCAGAGGACTAGGAGGAGGAGGAGGAGCGTGGCGGGTCGTTTGGACTCGCAGTGACTGTATTAGCGCTCCAGGCGGCTGCTCAGAGGAGAGGGCGAGTGGTGAGTAGTTTGGACTTAAAGTGACAGCTCCTGAACACAGGGGGGCTGCCTGGAGGAGAAGCGTGGTGGGTCGCTTGGTCTTGAGTGGCCGCACCAGAGCTCTGGGCGGTTGCCCAGAGGACCTGTGCAGCGGGTCACGTGGATTCAGAGCCACTCAGAGCAACCGCTCCTGAACACCCGGAGGGTTATCTGGAGAAGGAGGAGGAACGGGGAGGGTCACTTCGACTCGGAGTGATTGATTGCCCAGGGCTACGGGTGGTTGGTGGGAGGAGGCACGCAGTGAGTTGCCTGGACTCCTAGTGACCGCACCGGAATACTGGGCGGCTGTCTGGAGAAAGAGGCATGTGGCGAGTCTCTGGGACTCACACCGATTGTATGGGGCCCCAGGTGGCTGCTCAGAGGAGGGGCCACATAGCCAGGCGATTAGGTGCAGAGCAGGGTCCCAGGATCTAGGAGGCTTCTTGGTGGAAGAGCCACACAGAGACAGGCTTAGGGCGGAGCGAAGGTTCCAGGCCTGCGGGCAGATTCTCTGAGGAGGGGCAGCCTAAGGAGATTCATCTGCGAAGGGTGAGGCTCCAAGGCCCAGGAGGTAGGGCCGGGCCCCTGGGAACTTTGCAGAGGAAGGCAGCCCAGCCCAGGCGGTAGCTGTAAATTGAGGGGAACCTCTAGGAGGGAACTGACCAGCGACACCTCCCCACCGGGTGAGTCTTCCCTGCCAGGTGAGGTTTCCCCACAAGGACGGTAAAACCAGAGACTCAGGCCCAAACAGGCCTTGCCTCAGCCCGCAGCCTAGGTCCCCTTTGGATGACCATTGGTCAACAAGTGGAGGCACCTCTGCCCACTAGCAGGGATTATACCCCACCTGAAGGCCACCACTCCTAGAGAGGCAGCTTCCTTGTGGAGCACCGCATTATCAACTTCCTCCAAGACTTCAGCCTACTGAAGGCTAAGGGGGGATATATATAGAAATCTTCAGGGACATTGTAAGTCAATAGAGGAAATCTGCAATATCTCAGTGGTCCACTGATACCTGAACGATATGAGAAAACAAGGAAAGAAAATGCTGCAAACAAATCTAGATGTTACATCAATAAAACCCAATGACAGCATGGCAGAAGAAATGACAGAAAAGGAGTTCAGAATGTACATAATTAAAATGATCAGAGAAGCAAACGATGAGATGAAAGAGCAAATGCATGCACTGAATGATGAGATGAAAGAGCAAATGCAAGCATTGAATGATCGCACCAATCAACAGTTAAAAGAGCAAATACAGGGAGCAAAAGATCATTTCAATAAAGAGTTAGAGATATTGAAAAAAAACAAACAGAAATCGTTGACATGAAGGAAACAATAAACCAAATTAAGAACTCCATAGAGAAGGGAAAAAATAACAGAATGAATCAAACAACATTGCTCTATGTAAATTTATGATTACACAAATGGTATGCCTTTACGCCATGTACAAACAGAGAAACAACATGTATCCCATTTGTTTACAATAAAAAAAAAAAAGAAAAAAAAAAAAAAAAGAACTCCATAGAAAGCATATCCAATAGGATAGAACACCTGGAAGACAGAACCTCAGACATTGAAGACAAAATATTTAACCTTGAAAACAAAGTTGAACAAACAGAGAAGATGGTAAGAAATCATGAACAGAATCTACAAGAACTATGGTATATCATGAAAAGGCCAAATTTAAGAATTATTGGAATTGAGGAAGGCCTCGAGAAACAAGCCAAAGGAATGAACAATTTATTCAATGAAATAATATCAGAAAATTTCCCAAATCTGAAGAATGAAATGGAAAATCAAGTTCAAGAGGCTTATAGGACTCCAAATACACAAAATTACAACAGACCCACACCAAGGCACATTATACTGAAAATACCTAACATACAAAATAAAGACAGAATTTTAAAGGCTGTGAGAGAAAAGAACCAAATTACATTCAGGGGGAAACCAATACGGATATCAGCAGATTTTTCAATCCAGACCCTAAAAGCTAGAAGGGCCTGGAACAACATTTTTCAAGCCCTGAAAGAAAATGGATGCCAACCAAGAATCTTATACCCAGCAAAACTTACCTTCAAATTTGACGATGAAATAAAATCCTTCCATGATAAACAAAAGCTAAAAGAATTTACAAAAAGAAAGCCAGCATTACAGAACATTCTCAGCAAAATATTCCATGAGGAAGAGATGAAAAACAAAGAAACAAATCAGCAAAGGGAGGAATTATCCTAAAGGAATTGTCAAATAAAGGAGGAAACAAGTTGTGTCAAACAAATAAATAAATAAAATTTAAAAATGAACCAAATGACCGGGAAACCAAATCATATCTCTATAATAACCCTGAATGTTAATGGCCTGAATTCATCAATCAAAAGACATAGACTGGCAGATTGGATTAAAAAGAAAGATCCAACAATATGTTGCCTGCAAGAGACTCACCTCATAGAAAAAGATACCCATAGACTAAAGGTGAAAGGATGGGGAAAAATATACCATGCACATGGACTCAGCAAAAAAGCTGGAGTATCCATCCTCATTTCCGATAATGTGGACTTCAAGCCAAAGTTAGTCAAAAGGGATAAAGAAGGTCATTTCATACTGCTTAAGGGAAGCATAAATCAGCAAGATATAACAATCATAAACATTTATGCCCCAAACAGTGGCTCATCCATGTATGTCAAACAAATCCTTCTCAATTTCAGAAACCAAATAGACCATAACACAATAATACTAGGTGATTTTAACACGCCTCTCTCACCGCTGGACAGATCTTCCAGACAAAAATTGAACAAAGAAACCATAGATCTCAATAACACAATCAATAATTTAGACTTAACGGACATTTATAGAATATACCATCCAACCAAGAGCGAATACACTTTCTTCTCAGCAGCACATGGATCCTTCTCTAAAATAGACCATATATTATGCCACAAAGCTAATGTTAGCAAATACAAGAAGATAGAGACACTAGCATGTATTCTATCAGATCATAATGGATTGAAGTTAGAAATAAATGAAAGAGTAAAACACAGAAACTATTCCAACATCTGGAGAATAAACAATATGCTATTATATGATGAATGGATAACAGAAGATATTAGGAAGGAAATTAAAAAATTCTTAGAGGTAAATGAGAACAAAGAAACATCATATCAAAATCTCTGGGACACTATGAAAGCAGTAGTTAGAGGAAAATTTATTTCATGGAGCGCATTCAATAAAAGAAGTAAAACTCAACAAATAAACGACCTAACACTACAGCTCAAAGCCCTAGAAAAAGAAGAACAGAACAGCACCAAAAGTAGTAGAAGACAGGAAATAGTTAAACTCAGAGCTGAAATCAATGAAATTGAAACAAAAGAAACAATACAAAAAATTGACAAAATAAATAGTTGGTTCTTCAAAAAAATAAACAAAATTGATAAACCTTTAGCCACACTAACAAAGAGAAGACGAGAGAAAACCCAAATCACTAAAATTCGGAATGAACAAGGAAATATCACAACACACACGATTGAAATACAAAACATAATTAGAAGCTATTTTGAAAATCTATACTCCAACAAAATAGAAAATTTCGAAGGCATCAACAGGTTTCTAGAGACATATGAATTGCCTAAACTGAACGAGGAGGACATAAACAAATTTAAATAGACCAATTTCAAGTACTGAAATAAAAGAAGTCATCAAAAGCCTACCAACAAAGAAAAGTCCGGGACCAGATGGGTTCTCAGCCGAGTTCTACAAAACCTTTAAAGAAGAGCTCATTCCAATACTTCTCAAAGTATTCCATAAAATAGAAGAGGAGGGAACCCTCCCAAACTCATTCTATGAAGCCAATATCACACTGATACCTAAACCAGACAGAAACTCATCAAGGAAAGAAAATTTCAGACGAATATGCTTAATGAACATCGACGCAAAAATTCTCAACAAAATTTTAGCAAATTGCATACAAAAACATATTTAAAAGATAGTGCACCATGATCAAGTGAGTTTCATCCCAGGGATGCAAGGTTGGTTCAACATCAGGAAATCAATAAACATAATTCACCATATTAATAGACTTAAAGTCAAGAATCACATGATTATTTCAATAGATGCAGAAAAAGCATTTGATAAAATACAGCACCCCTTCATGCTCAAAACACTAGAAAAAATAGGGATAGTGGGAACATTCCTTAACATTGTAAAGGCCATTTATGCTAAGCCCATGGCTAATATCATTCTAAATGGTGAAAAACTGAAAGCATTCCCCCTAAAAACTGGAACAAGGCAGGGATGCCCTCTTTCACCACTTCTATTCAACATCGTTCTTGAGACTCTGGCCAGAGCAATTAGACAAACCAAAGAAATTAAAGGGATACGAATTGGAAAAGAAGAACTCAAACTATCCCTGTTCGCTGATGACATGATTATATATTTAGAGGAACCTGGAAATTCCACCAGAAAACTCTTAGAACTCATAAGTGATTTCAGTAAAGTAGCAGTTACAAGATCAATGCCCATAAATCCAACGCATTTTTATACATAAGTGATGAATCTTCAGAAAGAGAAATTAGGAAAACTACCCCATTCACAATAGCCTCGAAAAAAATAAAATACTTGGGAATCAATCTCACAAAAGAGGTGAAAGACCTCTACAATGAGAACTATACAACACTAAAGAAAGAAATTAAAGAACACCTTAGAAGATGGAAAGATCTTCCATGTTCTTGGATAGGAAGAATTAATATTGTCAAAATGGCCATACTACCTAAAGTGCTATACAAATTCAATGCAATTCCAATTAAAATCCCAATGACGTACCTTACAGAAATAGAGCAAGCAATTATGAAATTCATCTAGAAGAATAAGAAACCCAGAATAGCTAAAGCAATCCTTAGCAGGAAGAGTGAAACAGGGGTATTGCAATACCAGATCTTCAACTCTACTACAAAGCAATAGTAACAAAAACGGCATGGTATTGGTACCAAAATAGAAAGGTAGATCAATGGTACAGAATAGAGGACACGGACACAAACCCAAATAAATACAATTTTCTCATACTAGACAAAGGGGCCAAAAATATGCAATGGAGAAAAGATAGCCTCTTCAACAAATGGTGCTGGGAGAATTGGAAATCCATATGCAACAGAATGAAACTAAACCCATATCTCTCACCATGCACGAAACTAAACTCAAAATGGATTAAGGACCTCGGAATCAGATCAGAGACCCTGCAGATTATAGAAGAAAAAGTAGGTCCAAATCTTCACCTTGTTGGTCTAGGACCAGACTTCCTTAACAGGACTCCCATAGCACAAGAAATAAAAGCTAGAATCAACCACTGGGATAGATTCAAACTAAAAAGCTTTCTCTCAGCAAAGGAAACTATCAGCAATGCGAAGAAAGAGCCTACAGAGTGGGAGAATATCTTTGCCAATCATACTTCAGATAGAGCACTAATCTCCAGAATCTATAAAGAACTCAAAAAACTCTACTCCAAGAATTCAAATAATCCAGTCGACAAATGGGCTAAGGAAATGAATAGACACTTCACAGAAGAAGATCTACAAGCAATCAACAAACATATGGAAAAATGTTCAACATCTCTAGTAATAAGAGAAATGCAAATCAAAACTACCCTAAGATTCCATCTCACCCCAATTAGAATGGCGATTATCAAGAATACAAGCAACAATAGGTGTTGGCGAGGATGTGGGGAGAAAGGTACACTCATACATTGCTGGTGGGGCTGCAAAATAGTGCAGCCACTCTGGAAAGCAGTGTGGAGATTCCTTAGAAAACTTGGAATGGACCCTCCATTTGACCCAGCTATCCCACTCCTTGGCCTATACCCAAAGGACTTAAAATCAGCATACTACAGAGATACAGCCACATCAATGTTCATAGCTGCTCAATTCACCATAGCCAGACTGTGGAACCAACCTAGATGCCCTTCAATTGATGAGTGGATAAAGAAGCTGTGGTATATATATACAATGGAATATTACTCAGCCATAAAGAATGATAAAATTATGGCATTTGCAGGCAAATGGATGAAATTGGAGAATATCATGCTAAGTGAGATAAGCCAATCTCAAAAAGCCAAAGGACGAATGATATCGCTAATAAGTGGAGGATGACACATAATGGGGGGGAGGGAAGGGTTAGTGTTAGGGTTAGAGTTAGGGTTAGGGAGGGGGGCAAGTATGGAGGAAGGAAGTACTGTATAGAGGGTAAAGAGGGGTGGGAGGGGTGGGGGGAAGGGAAAAAATAACAGAATGAATCAAACAACATTACTCTATGTAAATTTATGATTACACAAATGGTATGCCTTTACGCCATGTACAAACAGAGAAACAACATGTATCCCATTTGTTTACAATAAAAATAAATAAATAAAATAAAATAAATATTAAAAAAATAAAAAGAAAAAAAAGAAAAAAAATACAAGCAACAATAAATTTTGACAAGGATGTGAGGAAAAAGGTACACTCATACATTACTGGTGGGACTGCAAATTGGTCCAATCACTCTGGAAAGCAGTATGGAGATTTCTCAGAAAACTTGGAATGGAACCACCATTTGAACCAGCTGACCACTTCGCAGTTTATACCCAAAGGACTGAAAATCAGCATACTGTAGTGACGCAGCCACATCAATGTTCATAGCTGCTCAGTTCACAATAGCTAGATTGTGGAACCAACCTAGATGCCCTTCAACAGATAAAGAAACAGATGAATGATAAAGAAACAGTGGTATATATACACAATGGAATATTACTCAACCATAAAGAAGAATAAGATTATAGCATTTTCAGGTAAATGGATAGAGTGAAGACTATCATGTTAAGTAAAATAAGCCAAGCCCAAAAAACAAGAGACTGAATGATTTCTCTGATATGCAGTTGCTAACTCACAATAAGGGGGTTGGGGCTAGGGAAGAATAGAGGTACTGTGAATTAGGCAGAAGGGAGAGAGGTATAGAGGTAGGAATGATAGTAGAATGAATCAGATATTATTACTCTATGTGCACATATGATTACATGATCTGTGTGACTCTACATCATGTACGACCAGAAGAATAAGAAGTTATACTCCATCTATGTATGATATTCAAAATGCATTCTACTGTCATGTATAACTAATTAGAACAAATAAAACATAAACTTATAAACTTATAAAAGAGGTTGTGAGAGGTTCTGTGGCCCCAACCTAAGGGAGTCCCAAGATTGACATGCAAAGGCCCACCTCCTCCCCTTGCTTAGCCATGTGAACTTGGACAAGACACTTCACTTCTCTCCTTCAATTTCCTCATGTGTGAAGTAAGAATAATGGATTCTTACATCTATCCAACACACATCATACAGGTTACTCTCAGGATTAGACATGAGAGTGCCAACTGGACATGTGACATTCATTGATAAGATCTCTTGCTTCTGTCCATGTCCCATCCCCTGGGTTTTATGGATCACAACATATCGTTACTGTATTTAAGGAGACAGTACTTCCTCTAAGGAGTTAGGATTTTAGAATGACTTGCCTTCTAGGCCTAAGAAATTCAATCATATTATGATTATAATAATAGCATCAATTAATTAGCATTTCATGCAAACACTGAAATAATGATTTAAAACTAAGGGCAGGCCTTGTTTGGTGGAGAGAGTAGTGATTTATGTGATATAAAGGCAGAAATACTGGGGAAATTCTGATGGTTACAGTTCATTCTGACAGATTTTTTTCCTTTTGGGTTAAGCATTGCCCATGGTTAAGTAGCTACTCAGCCATGAATGGGTGAGCAGGGAAAAACAATGAAAGACCACTGAAAGTCACAGGGAGTCTTTTCTGACAGACAAGCACCTGGAAGATGGGGGCTTAGTATGTTAAACTGACTCCCCCCAGCCTTAATTAAGAAAAACTACATTTCAGGACCAGGTAGTCATTATTACTTGTAATGGGTCTCCGAGACCCTCCCTCATCACCAAAACTATGTCACAACTCTCAATCACCCTGACAGCTAAACACCAAGACCCTCACAACACTTGCTGCAGACTACTCAAAAAGTAATGAAGCAATTAAGGGTTCAGGAAATTGAGATGAAAACAGGGGACTCAATTTTCTTAAAAATCCCTACTCTATGAGCACCAGACCATCCTCTCTTGGAGGTGGTCCATACAGTTCCTAGGCTGTCAGTCAAAAGTCAGAAGGCAGACTTGGGTGGGACTCTGAAAACTTCTGTGACTCCCAATAAAACTGGAGGAGAGAAGGGGCATGGTGTCCCTAACTCTTCTTCCCTCTGAGAGGACCCACTCTCTCCCTTGAGTGGGTTCCACCCCTTTCCCCATCCCTTCTAATAAACTCATACCTGTTACTTTGAGTGATATGTCTGGAATTTTTCTGACTTGATCACAAGAACAGGAGTTTGAAGGGAGGTCATCATGCTGACTCAGTTTCCTGGAAGGCCCCAGCCCTGTAACACCACTTTAAAAGCCAATAATCTTGAAAGGAATACTGCATAATTTACTAACATGTCAGTATGAATGTGTTCCTGTCACTATGAACATGTTCCTCAGATAATGTACTTTCCTGACAGGAGGTGACAAGCCCAAAAGACCTTGTAGCTTGGAAGGGGTGGGAATTATGGGAGGAGACATGACTTAGGAAGCAGAAAGCAGGATGGGAGGTTTGTTAGATGATGGATCAAAGGAAAAATGAAAACCCTCTCAAGGATAATTCCTATTAAACTCACACTTCCCAACCTCACAACCTGGTCCAGTCTCAGGGCAAATTATACATGTAGAGATATAACTGCCTATATAGACAGTCATATATCACTTAATGACAGGGATGTATTCTGAGAACTGTATCATTACTTGATTTTGTTGTGCAAACAACGCAGTATATGTATGCAAACCAAGACATCTACAATGTCACTGGGTCATATAATTTTATGGGACCACCATCAAATATTCAGTCCATCATCGACAGAAACACTGTTATATGATATATGATATGTACACACACATGCATCTCCTAGCATATAGACATGAAAGGAAAAATGAAAAATAAGATGCAAATAGATAACCCCTAAAAGGTGGCATCACAATGTAAGCAATTTAGACAGGATTTTCAGGCAGCTCATCATATCTCACAAAGAATTTGAGAAAACCTCTTAAACTATATCTGAAGGAAAGTCTTTCCAATTATAATTAACTCACAAACTGAAAGAACACAAAAAGTTCTCTAGCTTTGTCACTGAAAATGGACCTTCTTTAGGTGCCACAGGTCATGTCCTCTTCTCTCATTGCAAATTACTTCAGGACAATCAGAAAAAACTAATCTGCATCTGATTACATTTCTAAAAGAAAGAAAGAAATGGCATGGCAACTTACCAGAAGCCCTTTACAAAATTGTATTAGTAAGCTTTTTATCACTACAGTGAAATACTTGAGGTAATTAACATTATAAAGAAAAGAGGTTTATTTAGCTGATGGTTTTAGAGGCTGAAAGTCCAAATGACATAGCACAGGCTCTGACAAAGGCCCTATGGTGAGGAGTAGGAACATATACTGGGAAAAGATCATGAAAAAAGGCAGGAAGCAGACAGAGAGGCAGAGCCAGGCTTATTCCTTTTACAGCAACCCTCTTTCAAGAACTCCTTAATCTTTTTTGATGGAAGGGCCCCAGGTGACTCTAGCACCTCCATTAGGTCCCACCTCTTAAAGGTTCCATAGCCTCTCCTACTACCACCACCCTGGGGACCAAGTCTCCAATCATATGGACCCTGGGGGACACCTAAACCATACTCAAACTGTAATAAGAATAGTTTCTCTTCAACACGGAAAATGAGGAGAAAAGTTACTGGCATATGGTAGACATTGAAGCTCATTCACATGCCTGAGGGTCTTCTGTGGACTTGCTCTCTTGTCTAGGGGGTTAACTTCAGTTGGTTGATTTAGGTTAGCCTTAGGCAAGTTAATGAGGCTGTGTTTCATGTATCTTCCATTCTTCAACAGGCTATCCTGGGCATATTTTAATGGAAAATTCAGAGGTATATGAGGAACATGCAGGGCCTCCTGTGGCCTTGACCTTCTCTATTGGCCAAAGCACATGAGTGAGTTCAGACTGAAGGAAATACACTATGCTCATTTAGTGAGATGAACTGCAAAATCACATGGCAAAAGTTGTGGACCTAAGGACACATAGAGAATGTTTACAATTGGTCTATCATAGATTTTAGTCATATGGCTAAGGACATCACAAGCCATATATATCTTTTAGGAGTATTAGAAGGGTGTTCTGATCAGCCTAATCTTCCATCAGGCTAAGAACACCTATGAACAAGATTATGTCTTAATCACTTTTTTATACCCAGAGTCTTGTGGAGAACCTGGATCAGAGCAGATGGCTAATAAATGAATGTGAAGCTGTGACAGGAAGATAGACCACCATAAGCAGCCAGGAAAAGGGACTCAGAGAAAAAAAGGAAGAAGAGAGGATTGGGAAATCGAGTTTCTGACTCCAACTGGTCCTAGCCACAAGGATGGTTCCTTAATATCCCCTATACATGAAAAACCACAAAAGATCCTCTGGTGCCAACAGAACCTCACTCCCACCCTTATGCCAATAAAGGCTTAGAAATCAAAAAGAAATCACATTTCTTCAGATTTGCTGAAGAAGACAAAATAGAGTTGATTGGTCCACTTTCTGAAACCTATACTTACATATCATCCCACCAATGACCTATAAGAACAGATCAAGCCCATAAAAACTCCTAGACAACAGACCTGCCCCTCTTCAGGAGGTCTGTTTAATTACTCCAGTAAATTCTGTTATTTTGCTCTCATCCTTCTGTCTATGGATTCCATTCACAAATTCACAAAACAAATAACCCACCCATCCATGCTCTGTGTAACAAAGCAAATGATTCAAGGAAACACAATCAAAAGAATGAGACAGAAAGATACGGACTAGAAGAATAATATTTATAAAAGGCATACCTGATAAAGGACTATTATCCAAAATACACAAAGAACACTTAAAAACCAGCAACATGAAAATGAACAACCTAATTAAAACTAGGCAAAAGATACAAACAGAACTCACCAAAGAAGATATGCAGATGTCAAATAGGCATGTGAAAGATATTCCACATTATATATCCTCAGGGAAATGCAAACTAAATCAGCAATGAGACTCCACTACACACTTACTAAAATGGCAAAAATCAAAAAACTGACAACAGCAAATGCTGGAGAGAATGTGGAGATACAGGAACTCTCATTCATTGGTGGTAGAAATACAAAAAGGTAAAGATGACTTGGAAGACAATCTGGTGGTTTCTTAGAAAAATTAACATACTCTTCCCATATGCTCCAGCAATTATTCTCTCTTGGTATTAACCCAAGAGAGTTGAAAACTCATGTCCACACAAAAACCTTCATAAGGATGTTTATAGAAGCTTTATTCATATCTGCCAAAACTTGGAAGCAACCAAGATGTCTTTCAATAAGTGAATAGATTTAAAAAACTGTGTGAGATAACGGAATATTATTCAATACTAAAAAGAAATGAGCTATCAGGTCATGAAAATATAAGTAGAAAACTTAGTAATACATATTACTAAGTTTTATTTTACTTAGTAATACATATTATTTTATTTAGTAATACATATTACTAAGTAAAAGAATTCAATCTGAAGAGATTATAAAATGTATGGTTCCAAATATATGACATTCTGGAAGAGGCAAAACAATCTGTATAGTGAAAGGATCAGTGGTCTTCAGGGGTTGTGGGGAGGGAGGGAGAGAGGGATGAATAAGCAGACACAGGATTTTTAGTGCAGTGAACGGATTCTGTATGATACTGTCATGGTGCATGCATCTCATTATACATTTGCCCAAACCCATAGAAAATACAACACCAAAAATGAACCGTAATATAAACTATGGACTTTGGATGACAATAAAGGATTAATGTAGGTTCATCAATTGTAAAAAATGCAGAACTCTGGTAGTTAGGAAGACTGGGTATGAGGTATGAAGGGAGGCAGTGGGGTAGAGGGGAAACCTCTATACACTCGGTTTTGCTATAAATATAAAAGTGCTCTAAAAAATAAGTTCAACACACCCACTCAATCATATTCCACAAGTGCTTATTCAGCCTTTTCTATGATCCTCCTTTTTAGGAAACATAAATACTAATTACCTAATTACACATGGTTTGTTAGATCTGACACCAAAAGCACAGCAACAAAAAATAAGGAAATATGGAAGTTCATGTTTTTGACTTTTTTTTTTCAATACTGAGGATTGAATCCAGGGCCTTTTGCATGCTAAGCACATGCTCTACCACTGGGTTATACCCCAACCCCCCAAAATAAATTTGACTTCACCAAAATTAAACATTTTGTGCTATAAATATTACCATCAAGAAAGTCAAAGGACAAACTACAAAATGGGAGAATATTTTGCATAAATCATGTACATAGTAAGGGACTGGTATCTAGAATATGTAAAGAACTCTTAAAACTCAGCTTAAAGATATGCTCATCAAAGAACAGGCGAAAGATTTGAATACACATTACTACAAAGATATTATATATTAATGTCAGAGTGAAATGCTGTAAAATAATGATGGTGATTATTAATAATATTACTTTTATGTTAAAATTTTATTAAAATCTTCCAAATAATAAGGAATGAAATTGACAGCAAAACTGACTGTTAAGAGATACTTATAAGGAAAACCTTATCATTCTTATCCCCACTAATATAATGCAATTTTAGTGATTACAATTGTGGTAGGGACTTTCTCAGAACAAAGGAAAGATAACATGGCACCATCGGTATCAATGTGCTCATTCCACAACTCTGTTATAACTCTGTTGCAACTCTGTACTATAGAAATTGAATGCCCAATCAGAATGTGTATTACCTTACATGGGAGAAAAAGAATAAGCATGTATAGAAGAAAACAAGTTAAGGCAACACCTCCTGTGGTCTGGGCTCAGCCTTTGGATGCAAATCTTCTGGGCCAGCACAGGCACTAGTACTGCTTCCTGCTGAATGCCCACGTACCCTGTTCTCTCAGGGCAAGAATCCTACAATATAATATATATATGTATTTCTAATTTTTGCAAAATTAGAAATATATATATATATTTTCAGTGTCCCCTCAGTCATAACATTAAAAAAGTAAGCTTTAAGAATTGTATTTAACTTTTTATTATTCAAACAATGCTTCAAAAACATCACAGATATCAAAAACAGTGGGGGACTTCCTGGATCATTTCTGCAAGAAAGTTTGCTCCTGTAGAGCTAAGTGGGAAAACTGAGCCTTGAGGCTTCTGTGGTCCTTTGGGTCCTCATCAACAACACAAACACTTGCCTCAACTCCACAGCCAGTCTGGGCCAGAGGAACAGACCCTGGAATTTGGAGTCCAGGGCCCACTGAAAGTGGGATCTTGGGGTGAAAGTGGGACCATAGCCAGACCTTCCTGTTTTTTCCTCCCCTATACCTCTACCCAACCACTGGGAACTCCCTGATCTGAGACAGGGCATGGGGGGAAACACATCCCAAGTATCAAAACAAGCTTGGAGCAGCTAACTTTCAGGTATAGTCATCTATTTAAATTTTGGGACATGTTAAAACATTTGAAACAAGATGTGTCGCTGTAATTTCTTCTTAGCCATTTTTAATCCTTTTTGGACTAAAAGAGGTGTTTAAATGGATAACTTTTTTAAAAAAATCTTTTACCTTTACACCTATTTTTTTCTAAAGTGTTGGAAATGGCAATGCCAAAAAGTTCAACTTTTCTTATACACTTCATTGATTGTGAGTTCCACTGCACAGCAGGCATCTGCTAATTAATATTTGTTAATCTCCATAGCAGAGTGAACAGATCCAGGACTGCTTTTGTCTCCAGAGACCTTTTATTTAAACAGAAGAATTAATTTCCTTTCAAATATATCAAAGACAAACACTGCATGATCTCACTTACATGTGGAATCGAATAATGATGAACACATAGCAGAGAGTAGGTGGGTAGTTACCTGGGGCTGAGGGTAGGGATAGGAATGGGGGGCATAGGAGGAATAAGTTCAAGAGATCTGTCATATAATATGGTGACTACAGATAATGACAATATATTGTATACTTAAAAATCACTAAAAGTAGATTTTAAGTGTACTCACTACAAATGATAAGTATGTGAAATAATGCATGTTAATTAACTCCATTTAGCCATTTCATATGGTGTATACATATTTTAAAACATCATGTTATTTACCATAAATACACACATAATTTTTATTTGTCAATTAAAATAAATAAGAAATAGATCAATTAATTAAAAATTGGGAGGTGGGGTTGAGGGGATACTAGATCCAGTCAACCAACAGCTAGGATTTGTTTCCAGATAATTAAGAAGTAGAAAAGAACCTGGTTTCCATCCACTTGACAATAGTATGAGTAGCTAAGGAATCATGATAAAATACAATTACTTAATTCTACTATTTTCAATCATTTCAAATGTGCTTGATTTTATTCTATATGATTAAATACTAGCATCACTCCCAACAGTTTTGTCCTTCTTACTGGGAACATCATAGTTACCAAAGCATTGATTTTGGTCTATTGCATTTTGCAATATATTTTGTTCATACTAACTAGAAAAGAAACAGTGGTCTTGTCTTAATCACTTAGGAGAGTAACAAAAGAATATGGAAAGATGCTCATAGGGAAAAGTATTTAAAAACTCAGAAATGTGCAAAAGATTATTATCACTTAAGTAGAGAGCTGGATATTGACCCTCCCCAGTTATCTGAACCTACACAAGTATGCACCTTTGATTGCCTTTGCATTTTTTAGGCTATTTTATAACTCTGTAAAGGGTAGAGAAGTTGTAGAAAACAGGAATGCAAATGATTATTATCCATTGAAATGTAAACGTGTTTTATGTGGAAACAGAACAAATATCTTCCCTATAGAAAGAATTACCTCAAACTTTACATTTTATTGCCATATGGGATAATGATGTCCCATAAAAATGTATGTACAATGCAAATCACATATGCGATTTTACATTTACTAGTAGCACACTAAAAAAGGTAAAAAGAGATAAAAATCATTTTAATAATACATTTTATTTAACTCAATATATCCAAAAATATTATTTTGGGTTTTTAAAATTTATTTTTATTATAAACAAATGGGATACATGTTGTTTCTCTGTACATGAAGTAGAGGTATACCATTTGTGTAATCATATATTTACATAGGATAATGGTGTTTGATTCATTCTGTTATTTTTAGAAAATATTCTTTTGACAAGCAATCAATGTAAAATATCTTTAGGATATTTTATACTCTTTTTTATGTATATTTCACACTTAGAGCACATCTCAATTCATACTAGTCACAATTCACATGCTTAATAGCCACCTGTGGTTAATGGATGCCGTATTGTATAGTACAGCTATGACTTTTCTTTATCCATATGGGTTTGGATAATTTAACTATTACATCTCCTCTATTTATTAAAACACTTTTTGTATTAGCCTTAGACACTTCTTTAACACTTACTATATGCCTGGATGTTCTCTACTTCATAAGATAGGTATAAAAGCTATAATTGATGTCCCCTGCTCTCAAAGAGTAAAGGTAAGGCCAAATATAATCACTTAAAAATTAGCAAAGAAGACATCATATAAGTCAATTCTCAAATTTAGTGCATAATAGAGAAACAAAAAAATCAATAGAAATAGGTATATTCAAGGAGGAGAAGATTAGGGAGGAAAGAGAAAAGGATATTCAAGATATTATAAACAGGATGAGGAAGTGAAGGGGTGAGTTTCTGATTAGTGAAAGAAAGAAGGTAATGGCCCTATTTTACTTATTTATTCATTTATTCTGCCTGATTGTTCATCAAAATCTTTATTTCTTTGACTCAGATCAGTTTTTAGAATATGTGGTTGCTCTTAGGTGGGTAAATTAAAATAGCTAGTATGAATATAGATCTTGTATGTTGTATGATCTCAACTCTGTTCTAAAATTGCATTTTATGATAGGAAGAAAACACCCTGAAATGGCCTTAATAACTGGTTGATTATGGTGGCATAGAGAGTAATCCTGTTGCTTTGATTTTGCTATAACTTTCATCTTTTCTCAATAATCAAGTAATATTTTTATAATTAGAAATATATATATACATATATATATATACTCTCTATAATGTATAATGAAGTTGTATCTATGTGATAGTAACAGAAATTCTAAAATTGTTATGGTCAGGATGTCTAGTTGGGGTCCAAGTCCTTAGTGTCCCAAAGAATTGAGCAAGACACACAGAAGTAACAGGCAAAGTACAGATTTATTGAAGATGAAGGTGAAAGTAGCACACCTTAAGGTAGAGAGGAGTGGGTCAAGCAAGAGAGAGAGGCTCAAGGCCCCAGTGTCTAGAAATTAAATGCTGAGCTGTGAGGTGGTCCATTTCCTATATGGACCAGATTGAAGACCTTACCCCATTTGCTCCTATTGTTTACCTTATGATACCTGATTAGAATATTGTCCAATTTTCCCCCATTGGTTACTTTAGAAAACCTAGTGGGACTACTGCCTTCATTGGTCATTTTAAAATACCAGAACTATGGTGGGAGTTGTCAAGGTGGTAAACCCTCAGTGGTGGGAACTGTCATGGTAAAGGGACAGGGACATGATGACTCCTCTCCCTGTTTTGTCCTCCAGTGGTATCTTTCTCATACCCCACTTCTGCCATATTGACATCCCTGAACTCCTGACTAACAAAATGATCTCTTGATGGTTTAGAGACTAAAATGACAGTTCAGGACTTTTTATATCATATATTCCAAAACCACTGGCTATTGGACTGATAAACTATGGAGTAAGCTTTTATCCATTTTCCATGAATTTTGTCTTACAACTGTGAGAAAAGCATTGCTTAAGTTAATCAGTGGCCATCTGGGGTTGGCTTTACTTTTATAAAGGCAGCTTGCTAAAGAAAGGTTCATGGCTAACGGTTTTGACAAGTAAAGCTGTTCAACTGCCCAAGGTGGTTCATTTGATCATTCATCCTCTGCTGGTCACACAGCTGATGGTAATTTTAAACATAGCTTTTATCTTTGACCTTTGCCTTCATGATGTAGCTCATAGAGCAAACTGTTGTCATATTTTCCAGTTAACTTGACCAAGCAGTCTTTGAAGAATTATTGGATCCTATATTTTCGCTTTGCCCATCCTACCTCTAGCACAATCATTAGCCATGTCTTATCCTTATTTGCTTTTGATATTTACTAATTGCTATTAACCATTACCCTTAATCTACTGCATTCTCTCATCCTCTTTTTCCACCTACTCAGCTATTTCTTGCTTGCCCTTCCCACACCTGCTTCTGATTTATCCCAGTGGTTTCAAGTTGACTCCTTGAAAAAGTCTGGCACATTTTCAAAATGCTGAAACATTTAGTGGACTTATAATGAGATGGCTGTATAAGTGCAATAACTCCCTATCAATTGGGAAAGTTAGTGATTCTTGTTGATCAACCATGGTATTTATGGATTTATGAAGCATGAAGCTATGGGGACTTTTTTTTTTTTTTTTTTGGTGACAAGGATTGAACCCAGGGACACTTTGCCACTGAGCTATACCCCCAGTTCCCTTTAAAAATGCTACACAATTCCATGAGCAATTGTCTTTATTTTTTATGAAGAGTATATATACATATGCACAACTCCCACTTTTAGCAGATACTTTGTTTAAATTCATAATTTAAATGTTGATGAGACTTTTCTTCTTTCTTTTCTTCCTTCCTTCCTTCCATACTGGGGATTGAACCCAGGGGCACTTTGCCACTGAGCTACATGACCAGTCCTTTTTATTTTTTTTATTTTGAGACAGAATCTGGCTAAGTTGCTGAGACTGGTCTCGAACTTAGGATCATCCAGCCTCAGCCTCCGGAGTCACTGGGAATGTAGGTGTGTGCCACCACACCTGGCTATGGAGGCTTTTTTTAAGCAGATATGAATCTAGAAGTTCTGAACAGCTTGCTTGTATTCATGGAGTCAAGCAATTAGGGGGGAAAATGCATGAACTGTAGAAAAAAAAGCATACATATAGATGAGTAAGTATGGTCACTAAATTGTTCTTCATACTAATAAAAACCTTAGAAACAGGGCTGGAGATATTGTTGAGTGGTAGAGCTCTTGCCTATCATGGGCAAGGCCCTGGGTTCCATCCTCAGCATCAAAAAGAAAAAATTAGAAAAAAATTAAATATCCAATAGGGGATAGGGAACTTTATAGTACACGGAAAGAGTGAAGCACTTTACAACTATTCACATACTTGTTACAGGATAATTTGAGCAAAGAGTTACTAAGAAAGAACATCCTCTTAACATTACTTTCTCTAATACAGAATTCCTCTCCTTTTCCTGTCTTTGATGCTCATTTTATAGCCACCATTTTCAAGTTGGCCAAACTAATCTCTTAGTGATTTTCAAATATATATATATATATATATATATATATATATATATATATATATTTTAGTAAGTTGCTTGTTGGCTATGATAACCACAAGGTCAACTTGCACAACATCACATTCATTAAGAAACTTCAAAACATTGTGGTAGGATAGGAGGGCAGGAGGGATTTCAGAAGTCCTTTTGGGGAAAAATTGCTCAAACCACTGGAAACCTGTGACCAAAGCATTGGTCATTAGGTTAACTCAACTATAGGAAGTTGTCAACGGATTTCGTATAAATAACCTGATTGTTTTTCTTTTTTTGAGATCAAGATCCAAGTTGTCCAGGCTGGCCTTGAACTTGGAATGCTCCTGCTTCAGTCCCCTGAGTTGCTGAAATTACAGGCATGTGCCACTGTGCCCCACAATGATCTGTTTATTTCTCTGCAATCACAGCCTCCTCTCTCCACTACTCAATTCACATTCCAGAAACAAGGTCCAATCAATGTGGCTGGAGCATTTATGGAAGGTACCATAAAATAATAAAGTCCTGAGTGGGGTCTTAAAGAATGGGAAAAACTTCAATAAGCGGGCAGATGAAGGAGGGTCCAGTATGCTAGTGCTAAAGAGTGGAGCTGAGGAGTGTGATATGCCCTGAGGTCTGGGGCACTCTGACCTGACCTCAGGAATGGGTTCTGGCTAGGAAGAAAGTGAGAGGGATGGTCAGAGGGAAACCATATTAAGAAGATCTGTGAATGTCTAATGCCATATTAAGAAGGTCTATGAATGTTTAAGGCAAGAGTAAATGTTATTCCATAGTTGGTGGAGAACACCCCTGGGACAATACTTCACATTTGGATGTGAAAGGAGATGTGGGAGAAGAGAATATCAGTGTCACACATGGAACTCTTCCAAAATGTACAATGGGCTCCCTTGTTACAGTTGAGAGCCATTGCCACAAGAAAACAGCACTCAGATAACATACTCCAAAGCAGAGAAAAGCTCTTGACTGGAATTTAACCATAGCAAAGTGATAACTGTGGCAAGAAACCAACCCTCTTGCCCCCTGAGCTTTGTAGTCACCTTTCTGTTCTCTCATTTTGATGGTCTTGGTGTTTTCCACCAGGGTACCCTTTCCTTAATCCTCTAGCTGAACAACTCAAAAAACCTTTTTCTTTGTGTTTCCATGGCAGAGTCCAGACATAGTATATCAGCTGCCCAGAAAAATAAACCAAGAAGATAAGAATAAAACAAAAATAGTCAATTCTCCCAAGTAAAGATTTGGGGCCCAAAATTCCCTAAGATAAGCAACATCATCAAAGCAGGTACAGCTGTTAAAAAAAAAAAGTCACCATCCCTACACAAAGGAATCCAATTAAAACCCACTGTTGTCTCCAATTTCCAAGCATCCCAAAATTCCCAGGCGCTTTTCCCTGTCCTACCCTAGCTTTCATGTCTGAACTGTCTTTCTGTGACTTGAGTGTTCTTTATTGATCTCAATCAAGCATTTCAGATAGTTTCCATTTCAAATATTATGCTCTATGGTTCCCATAAGAACAAAGTTATTAGAGCCTATTTGGGGTTTAGAAAATCTGATCACTTTATCTATCTTACTCCCTTAATAATAGCTAATACCTGAACTTCCTCTTTGATCCTGAAGTACTTTGGATTTTATGACTGGCCCAAATTCTAAATTTCTACTTTCAAAATGTCCTGTGTCTGTATTTCCTGTGATAATTCTCTTTTGAATATGTTTTTGCAAGTTTATTCGTGCTTTTCAAATGTAAATTCACTGATGTGACAGCAATGTGTATTAAGACGATGGCATTCATCAGATATCACTGCTACACTGCAAAGATTCTCCTGGGTTTCAACACTAATGCTTCTCTCTTCCTTACTCTATAGAATCTGTGTGTGACTTTATCAATGTCAATGACTTCAATTAGCATCTGGAAAATGATAGTAGGATCCACCCAAAAATCTGGCATAGGTCTCCATACCAAATTAGGAGCCTAGGTCCCCTTCATTTCCATATTCCCAAATCCTAGTACAGGACCTAGTATAGAGTAGTGTTCACTTTTTTTAAACTAATAATGGAAAGAACAATAAGTTCTTGTTACACCAATGAGAAACATGAGCCCTTCTCTAACTTAACTAAATGTGCCAATACTTTCAGCAACATCTAATCTTGTTTAAGGCAAGAATTGATGACGAATTTTGTTACCATTAGCAGGAGGAGAGGGAACAAAATGGGCTACCACTGGCTGCATGTGCCCAGATCTTGGCCTTGACCTACATATCATGTACAGCCTCCTTACCGGGATTTAGGTTCATTTTAACAGGCTGTATGATGGACCCATTGTCTCAGTTCCTGAATCCCTGCTGGACCTGAGCCCAGCTCTGAACAAAGCACCTCACCTTGCTGTTTTCAGGAATGAGACTCTTATGGGTCATTCATGCTGCCAGCCCAGAAGGTATTCCTGTAATTCACAGATACACTATGCCAAATGGCCCTACCTTCTGGGAAACAAGCTTTTAACATTTTTTCTTCAATTGCAAAACTCTGGCCAGGTCCAAGTAGTTCAAGGTCAGCTCAGCTGAAATCTGCATCTCCTTAAGACACTGCATTGTGAATGTTAATTCCTTCTTATTATTGGGACTTATATGCTAAGTCCTGCCTGGTTCATTGTGCCCCACTTCCTCTCTGAGTTGCTCTAAAGATCCAACCTACTTCAAAGTCAAACTAGACTGAGTCATGGGAATTTGGAGTTTGTCTTTGTAGCATGTCTTTCATTTTCTTGGTATGATCATGACTGACAGTTTTGTGAACAACATTTTCAAGATTTATGTCTGCAATAACTTTTTTGGCATCCCAGATTAATTTATAGAATCTTTAAATTATTTGACCTGGCAACTTCTTTATGAAATCAAGCACAAACCCATATATACATGAAATACCCTCTGGATTTATAATTCTATACCCTTAAAAGTAACTCTACTTTTTTTTCATTCAAATACATTTGCTATTCTGGAGTTTGAGATGATTATAATGGTTCATTCAAAATGCTTTTTATTAAAATAATACTTTCCATTTTCATAACATCTGAATAAAAAAGCAATTCAATCTGAGAACATTTTTGGCACTAAGATTCATTTATCTATTTACATAATGATGAGGAAAGCTCAATGAAACTACCAATCTTTTTAACATCTTGTGCTTGATGAAGCACATTAGAATGTGCTTCTATAGTCAAAAGACTGAGTTATACTACTTCTCTAACAAATTTTTATCAGCATCTTCCTCTCCTTTGCCTTTCTATATATAGCTAATACACATACACTGTTATAAATTGAATTAACTGGCAGGTGCAGGATTTAACACAGTATTAAGTTGTGAGGTTATAAATAAGTCAGAGTCAAAGCACTATCAGCAAATATCTTAACAGATCTACTTGATTTGATTGATTGATTTTGGTACTGTGTACTTAAACACTAAGCCACATTCACAGTCCTTTTTTATATTTTGTTTGAGACAGTCTTGCTGAGTTGTTCAGGGCCTCACTAAATTGCTGAGTCTGGTCTTAAACATGTGATCCTCCTGCCTCAGCCTCCAAAGTCACTGGGATTACAGGCATGTGCCACCATGCCCAGCTCAGATGTACTTTATTTATAAGGTGAGAAAAACTATTAACAGTTTACATGAGAATGGAAAAACTCAAGTACTTGAAAACAACAACTCAGTTTAGCAATTTTTTTTAATTAAAGTCTAAAAGCAGTCTTCAGATCTATAGATTCAATGCAATCCATATGAAAATCCCAGCAGCTTGTTTTCCAGAAATTGACAAGCTGATCCTAAAATGCAAACAGAAATGCTAGAGATTCATAATAGTCAAATAAGAGAAGACTATTCATAATGGTCAATAGAAAAGAAGAACAAAGTTGGAGAACTTATACTTCCCAATTTCAAAACGTACTCCAAAGTAGTAAAATAGTGTAGTATTGGCTTAAGGGTAGACCCATGAGCCAATGGAAGAGAATTGTGAGTCAAGAAATAAATCTTTATGAAATGTGAATCAAAACTACAGTAAGATTTCATCTCACTCCAATCAGAATGGTGATGATCTAGAATATGAACAAAAATAAATGCTGGCAACATTGTAGGGGAAAAGATACACTCATACATTGTTGGTGGGACTGCAAATTAGTGCAACCACTCTGGAAAGCAGTATGGAGATTCCCAAGAAAGCTAGGAATCAAACCACCAAAACCAACTATCCCACTCCTTGGGATTTATCCAAAAGAACTAAAATCAGTATACTATAGTGACACTTCAATGCTTATAGGACCACAATTCATACTAGCCAAATTATGGAACAAACCCAGATGCCCATCAATAGATGAATGGATTAAGAAACTGTGAGATAGATATATATATATATATACACACACACATATAAACACACAATGGAGTTTTACTCAGTCACAAAGAAGAATGAAATTATGGCATTTTCTGGTAAATGGAGAACATCATGTTCCATAAGCCAGACTCAGAACATCAAAGGTTGAATACTTTCCCTCATATGTGGAGGCTAGAGCAAAATAAAGGAAAGGAAGAGAGGAGGATTAGATATCACAAAGATCTAGGGAAGATCAGAAGAGTAGAGGAAAGAGACTGAGAGGGAGACAGGAGGGATGAGAAAAGGGAGGAAATGCAGAATGAATATTTTTAAAATTATGCTATATGTATACATAAATAGGGAATTTCACCTTTATGTATAAGTAGAAAAAATAATAAAAAAATAAATAAATAGCCCAGCATGTTGACACACACCTGTAATCCCAGTGACTCAGGAGGCTGGGGCAGGAGAATTGCGAGTTCTAGACCAGTCTCAGCAACTTAGCAGGCCACTGTCTCAAAACAAGAAATCAAAAGGACTGGGATGTGGTTCAGTGGTAGAGTGACTCTGGGTTCAAACTCCAGTATAATAAATAAATAAATAAATAAATAAATAAGCAAGCAAAAGAAAGACCAATCAAATAGAAGGAAAATAGGGGAAGGGAAGAGGGGAAGGCAAAGGGAGAAAATGTGAACCGAAATCAAATTCCAAGCATGTATGATTTTGTGGGGATGAACCAAGCTACTATGTCTAACCGTAATTCTCTAATTAAAAAAAAATTCTTACATTTATGCTTAGTTGATTTTTGACAAGAATGCCAAGACAATTCAAGGGAAAGAAGTCAGACTTCTACCTCACACTACACAGCAAAATGAGCTTAATAAAAATTAGTTTAATAAGGATGATAGACATAAAGGTAAGAACTAAAACTACAGATCACTTGGAAGAAATCACTGGAGTACATTTTCATGGCTTCGGGTTAGGCACCGATTTCTGAAAACACCGAAAGCACAAGTGACCAAGAAAAATAAATAAAGTGAACATCGTCAAGATTAGAAACATTCATGTTTCGAAGGACATCATTGAGAAAGTAAAAAGACAACTCACAAGATAGGAGAAAACATGTGTAAATCACAGCTGACTGGTATCCAGAACATACAGAAAAACTCTTACCATTCAATTTAAAAAAATGAACTAAAACTCAAATACAAATGAACAAAAGATTTGAATACATATTTCTCCATGGAAGATGTATGAATAACTAACACGCACATGAAAATAGGTTCACCATCACCAATCATCAGGGAAGTGCAAATCAAAACCAAAATGAGATACTGCTTGGTACCCCCTAGGAAGGATATAACATAATAGACGAGAAGAAGTGCTGGCAAGGAAGTGAAGAAACTAGAATCCTTATACACTGCTGGTGGGAATATACAATGGCACAACTGCTTTGAAAAAACAGCTTAGTAGTTCTTCAAAATGTCAAGCATAGTATTACCATAAGACCCAGAAAATCCAGTCCTAGGCATGTAACCTAGAGAAATGAAAACATGCATCTTTACAAAAACAAATATTCATAGCAACATGATTGATAATAAACTAAACAATGGGGAAAAACATAAATGTCAATCAACTGACTGGTTAAATAAGAAGCAGTATATCCATACAATGGAATATTATTCAACATTGAAAAGGAATGAAGTAACCGGAGAGGCGGCTCAGAGGTAGAGTGCTTGCCTTGCAGCATGAGGCTCTGGGTTCAATTCCCAGTACCAAAAAAAGAAAAGGAAATGAAGTATCCATGGGTGAACCTTGAAAACATCATGATAACAGATAAGTGAAAGAATATAGTCACGAAACACCACATACTATATGATTCCAATTATATGAAATGTGCAAAATAGACAAAACAATGGGGACAGTATAAATTAGTGATTTCTTAGGACCGGGGATGGAGTTGGGTGGGGAATGGGGAATGACTGCTAATGGGTCCCCTTTTGAGGGTTTGTTGGACTCCCACAGGCCAGGTAGGTGAGACCAGAATAGAGGATAATATTAGACCATCTGTGTAGGCACCCTCTCTGTTGAGCTAGCAGTTCGTGCTTCCTGGATGGGGAAAGCTCTCCTGGGTGATCTCTGGTTCCCCACCACCCACACCACTCAGTGCTGGATTCCTCCCCAGGGTCTGAGTTGAGCTATTCCTGCTCTTTCCCAGGGTCTCACCTCCTGGCATCTCAGGGTTTCCCTCCACCTGAGGGCAGGCACACATCCCTTTTGTATTGTGTCCACAGCTTATGATGCAGAAAAAATATCTTTTCTCTCAACAGGAAGCATAGCTTTAAAGATTGTTGTCCAAAAACATTATTTGAAGCTCAAAACTGGCACTTGGTTTTTGACAAAGTCTACCCATTCCCCCAAGGCAGCGAGTGTGACTCCCAAAAGCCCAGGTAGTTGAGGACTAAAGCTAAATAAGACAAGGGTTGTGACTGACCCCTGGATCATGTTGTCCCAGTTGCAGGCACCTTGGGAAGGGTTGTGATCAGGTGCTAGGAGTTGGCTCTTCAGGGAGTAGCACATGGCAGGAGTATGTGACTTTGATGGAGGCTCCTGGTCCCACCAAGGGAACAGCTTCCTGTTCAGGGTGGAGGTAACAAGTCTCTGTAGTTGCTGGAAGATCCTGCATGGTATCAGGGGGTTACTTTGTCCTTTACACCTGTACCTTGGTTCAGGCTGCTGTGAGCATGAGTCCTGGGATGGGGAAGCAGCGAGGGGCCTAAAGAGGCACAGGGTCCCATACTGAAATCAGGCTGGCACAAGGCGGGAAGACAGAATGTTTTAGGCACAGGTATTTCTTAGCTTTTAGATATGGTGGTAAAAAATAGCATCTGAAAAGAGGAAGAAGACTGGACCTGCTGAGAAGGAGGTTACTGCTCCCAGAGCCTTTCCCTGTTTGCTGTGCTCTGTTCCAGTCCTGAACAGGGTGCTCAAAGAGCCAATTCATAGCCAACTCAGGGCTGTCAACACCCTACAAGGAGTCTCAGAGTTCAGGTTCAGGCTCAGGTCTAAAGTCAAGTTCAAGTTATTTTGGAAATTCAGGTCAAGTTTCAAGTTCAAGTTCAATTTCGGATTCCATTATCCAGAATCCTTGGGGGCCTCAGCTTCCAGGAGTTTCTGCAGTGAGGACTGCGCAGGCAGAATGCTGAAATACTACTACCATAATCCTTGGAGGAGCCCAGACAAGCTTAAGGCCTCAGTTCCCAGAGGCCTCCACAGTGGGTGTTGTGCTGGTAGAATGGACTATACTACCCAGAATCACCAGGGTGCCCAGGTGGGTTTGCAGCCTGAAGCCCAGAGGTTTCTGGGTAATTCTCTTCTGAGTTGCAGATTCTCCTCAGCTTGACAGTGGTTCCCATGGTGCTGGTATTCAACTTCTTAAAATCCATGTTCCTGAAATGGGGGCCAGACCCTGGCAAAGTCATTCCCTCAAAGACTACACTTCCCAGAGGCTTCTGCAGTGCTCACCTTTACTATAGTAAGAATAAACTCAACTTTTGTCCTTTCAACAAGTTGTTTTGGTGGCAGAAGCCAGATTTAAAGGGAGCAGGGAACAGGATGGAGATATCCTTGGATAGGACCATTCCTTGTGAGTAGATGGCAGAATTTCATAAAAGGGGAGTAGTAGAATGTCATAACTGTCATAGCACATATTAGGAGGAGGCAATTTCCCCAGTGAGTAGAGACTCAAGGCCAGGAGAGCAAAGTTTAAAAAATTCAACTACGTTGCATCCCCAAAGAAGTCCCTGCAAAAAGCTTAAATCCCTGAATACATTTTCCATGGACCATGGAAATAAAGTAAAATCAATATACAATTTCAAATTCCTTACCTCATAGGTTAGAGTTCCTTTTAGTATTCTTCAACCCTTCAGTAAATCCTGAATCACCTACAAAACTTTGTGAGGGGTGCTATGAAGGGAAGTGAGGGATGAGATCCTGAAGGAGGTGAGTTCTAACCACCTCCCTTCTTCTCTTTTGAGGACACTGGTTAGAGACAGCAGGTCAGTGGTCCAGGATGTGCCCACCTGTGGTCCATGATAACACAGGAAATCAGTAACACAGTCTTTGAAGGATAATGAGGATAGACAGAGACTCTTCTTTTACTCAAACATACCTGAGTCATGCTATCCAAAAGAAATATAACATGAGCCACAAATATGAACCACATATGTGATTTTAAATTTCTTGTAGCTACATATTAAAAAGGCAAAAAGAAACAGGTGAGATTAATTGAATGATGTAGTTTATTTAAATAAATTTATCCAAAATATGGTCCTTCTAACACATAAAGTATCACTGAGGCATTTTCTTTTTTAAATTAAATATGTATGTCCCACTCACAGCATGCTTCAATTTAGACTAGCCACACTGCAAGTGCTCAAGAGCTGCATGGAGCTTATGGGGACAGTATTGGATGGCACAGGGGAAGTTGACCCTGAAAGAAAACAGACCTTGAATAATAACAATTTGTTCACTATATTTCAGTTAGTAGTTGAACTCTCTGCTAAGCTCTCCACAGAAATCAGAGACCAAGGTCAGCAGGAGTGAGCCATGGGAGAGACATAAGGAATGAGCTGGAAGCCAGTCCTCTTCTTAGAGATAATTGTATGTGTAGCCAGCCCTACTGTCTCAGCCATATCTGCTATGTCAAAACTCAATTTGGATTCTTACTTTCTACTGTGTCAAGAACAAGTTGCACTTCCTGATCTCTTTATTTCCCCTTATTATTCTTTCTATAAAATTTCTCTTTCAAAAGAAGTGGGGGGAAAATCCTGGCTCATTCTGCTTGCTCTACTATGAGCAATAAAAGTCCTTATCTCTGATCTGGGCTTCTTATATCTTCTGCCAGTATCTATGAAAGTGTGGCAGGCTAACTTGTCAGCTTATAAGCATCAAATCAGAGACTTTTCACAATTCTTGACATCATCATCCCATCCTCTGATGCCTAATCAAGGTCTAACAACTCCAAGACACCTTTACTAACCTCTCAGAGATCTCAATATTTCTTCTACTCAGACTTTAGCATTTGCCATACAAAATATTTTGTTATAATTTTGTATGTTTCCACATTTTTAACATCTTCAATTCTCCCACTGCTCCATACATAATACTCATTAAAATGTTTGCTAATAGACTCATTAAATGTTGTCCCATACATGTGAAACTTCAGAGAACACTGAAACCAGGTGAAGACGGTCCTACTTACTCCTTCCCACCTTCAGCTGTGACAATAGTATATGCGCCTCCTTCCTCTTCTCATACACTGTCTTCCTTCTCCATTCCCACTCTCCCTTAATTTTCCTGTCTGCTATTGTCTTTTATGATATTTTCACCTTCATAACACTAAACTAGATCACCTCAGTAAAATCAAATCCTATACCTTGGAGGTATAGGATGAAGAAAGCTAAAGAAGATCATTTTTAATGAAATATTAAAAAACCCAAAGCGCATTTGTCTTCAGATCATCTAGGGTTAAAAAAATTCTTCCTTTCTCACCATTGCAAATCCCTTTTGGAATGAGGCTGCACTAACATACTAAAGTTAACAGATTTTCCATTCATTTCTTTTTTCTGAAGGTCAGATCTTATTTATTTGTTACTCTTAAAAATTCTTATTTTTGAATGGACTCAGACTTAGAAGTAGAAGCTCTCAGAGAGGAAAGCCTGCGTCAATTAGCAATCTGTTCCCAGCGTTTCTCTTTGGCTTCTTTCATCCTCTTGGCCAAAAGTGTGGCATATTCTGCCGCCTGTTCCTTATTTTTCTTAGTAAGCTGTTTCTTCAGAGCATTATACCGGCGTTTGTGTTGCAGGACACATGGAGTAACAAGATGCTGAATCTTCGGTGCTTTGGTCCTGGGTTTTTCACCTTCCTTGTTTAAGGGTTTTCTGACAACATATTGGCAGACATCATCTTCCTTGGATAGATTGAAAAGTTTGCAGATTCTACTAGCTCTTTTGGGTCCCAGTTACAAGGTGCAGTAGTATCCGTAAGTCCAGGAATATCCTTCTCTCCTTTTTTTACAATAACCAAGTTAAGAACACTCAGATTGGCATTCACAATGCAACCTCAAACAGATTTGCGCTTTCTCTCTCCACTTCGCCTTGGTCTGTAACAGGAATGCCCCTTCCTCAGTAGCAGATGAACACAGCCATGGGTCAAGACACCCTGCTTCATGGGGAAACCTTGTTTGTCATTCCTGCCACTGATTTGGACCACATAACCCTTCCATTCTTCACCTGGAGCATCAGCAGCAATTTCGGTGGCCATACACTTCTCATAAAAAGTACGAAGTTTGTGTTCATTGTCCACTTCAATGAGTTTCTGGCAACCAGTGGCTGGGAAGGAGATATTCAGCTTCATTTTGGAGCAGCAGATTGCCCACAAGGTGTCATGAAAAAGAGACACATTCTTTTCTTCATCAGAAAAATAATTTTAACATGAGTTCCCTGACAGGTACAGGATATTTACCATTCTACTTCAAGTAATTACACCAAAAAATTCCAATTATTTTACCCTATCAACTGCTTAACATTTGAAAGATAGGAAAATCTTTTTTTAGTGGTGCATCTCACAGATATATTTATTTATGCCACGTAGTGAGTGGCACTTATATCAGGTATGGTGATATTCTGTGTTCCCATCTCAGATGACTGGCTTAAATTTATAGGAAGCCTGACTTTTCTGTACTCAAGACCATGCACAAGCAAGCACAGGACACAAACCTTTCAATGCTTTACTTCTTTTATCAGCACTCCTGATTTTATAAACAATGAAGTTCATCAACCTCATTCCCATCTAATTCTCCCAATAAATCTGGGTATAGTAGGGCTTCATGAGGATCCAGGATTTCTTTTCTTTTTTTTTTTTTTTTCTTTTACAGACTGCAGTTTGATTCACTGTACACAAATGGGATACAGCTTTTTATTTCTATGACTGGGCACGATGTAGATTCACACCATTCATGTAATCATACATGTACATAGGGAAATGATGTTTGTCTCAGTCCACCATCTTTCATATTCCCACCCCCTCCCCACCTCTCATTTCCCTCTACATAATCTAAAGTTCTCCATTCTTCTCTTACCCCTCACACCCCCCTATCCCCATTATGTATCATCATCCACTTATAAGGGAAAACATTTGGTCTCAGGATTTTTTTTTATTAAAATCCTTTTTTCATTTTTACAGACTGCATTTTGATTTATTGTACACAAATGGGGTACAACTTTTCATTTCTATGGTTGTGCACAATGTAGATTCACACCATTCATGTAATCATAAATATACATAGGGTAATGATGTCTGTTTCATTCTACTATCTTTCTGTCCCTCACCCCCTCCCACCCCATTTTCCTGTACACCATCCAAAGTTCCTTCATTCTTAATAATGGTTTGAAGCATTTCAGCAGGACCAACCTGAAAATAACCTTGTTTTCCCTAAATATAAGTTATTTCTTCTTTCTCTTTCCATCCTACCTTCTTTTTCATATTTTTCTTCTTCCATTGCTTTCTTGTGTGTGTGTGTGTGTGTGTGTGTGTGTGTGTGTGTGTGTGTGTGTTTTCAAGTCCATGGGACTAAATGAATTTCATACAGCTTTTGTAGATGGGTAACATGGTAAATGGTAAGCAGTTCAGATGAATCTAGAACATCAGGACATTCTAGGTTTCCTTAAAGGGGCAGAATTGCTCTCAGGCCACAAAATATGTCTATATTCAATTGAAGGTTAGTCTGTCTATGAGAACTGGAGTTTTGTCAGCTATAGCAGAATTAGGATAAAGTAGGTTGAACTAAAACTTCCCCCACATTGCCTTCTTCCACAATTAGAATTTGAGGCTAGAACACTGAATTTTGGAGAAGAGCAGCTTCACCATCCACTATCTTAAGAAAGTTGTAAACAGACCTTCAAGATGTATTAGCAATGAATGCAGCATTAGCACAATACAGAATAATTCCAAAGCCAATACTACTATGCAATTTTCAAGTAGTCTTGGGAAGACTATGAACCCACTAGATAGTGCACAGTGATTCCGTTTTTAGGAACCTAAGAAGGAAATCCTTTGTAACCAACATCTTTTCTCTACCCTATTCATATTTTGTACCTGCTAACACAGAGCAAAAAAACTCTTCGTATTCCACAGACTACTGGGGAGTGTAAATTCAAGTCTCAAGAAGAGATGGGGACTTTATTATTTTATAGTAAGGGTTAGTGAATCCTGGGGGGAGCGGTGCTGGGATGGAGCACTCAATGGGGAAGTTCTCAGAAGAATGAAGAAGTGGAAGAATTAGACACTAGGGGACATCCATAGAAGGCCTAAGCCAATGGCTTAGACAGTGAGGATTTTGTCTCTATAATACAAATGACTAAAGGAGCCAAATCAAATTTCCTGGGTAAAGAATGGCTTACATCTCCATCAGGGTACTCTGTATTTGGCTTATGGAAGACAGAAAGGTCAGGACTCAGAATGGACAGATGATTGACCCTGCTCTAAGGTGATCTGAGGGTCAGTTGCTCCCATCCTAGTGATTGGTACTCAAGTGGTCACCTATAATGGGCATAAAACTGTCTCCCCCACATTTACCTATTCAAAAGGGTAACCTGCCTTGTGCACAGACCTGCCTGTGGGAAAGAAAGTAGTGGAAGAGTCAAAATCATCATGCCCAACCAAGCACCACCCAGGTGAAGATACATTCAGAGTCACATAACTCACGTATTACTGATGGCAGGAATGTCCCTGTGGTGGGGCAGGCGTCATGCTTACTTAGCATGATCTCATTCATGGTGGATATTTGTTGAGTTTTTTACTACACAGTTTCCAAATATTCTTCCTTTTTGGGGAACTCTCTCATAGCAGGCCCTAGCCTCCCTCCTCAATGTCTAAGAAAGTGCTGTTCTATTTAGTCGCATGCTGTTTAATTAAGCTGACACCTTATCCACAGTAAAGCAGTCCCAATAGAGAAAGCACTAAATTGATTTATATGCTAGCACAAGATCCTTGATTCATTACAAAATAAAAATTATCATTCGAAGGCCTGGCATTAGTCTGCAGACTCCACTTCAAGAAGCACAGTCTAGGGGGATGTATTGCCTCTCCTAGCATTCTGATTGTTGCATAGATGCATACAACCCAAACTCAGCAACCAGATGCTCCTACCTGGATCTTTGGATCTTGATTGAGAAAAGCAAAGATGTGGAGACAATTAAGAAGCTATACCTGGTGGTATGATCATTCCAAAGACCAGCAGCAGCAATGTTAGGAGTCCACAGGGAGCAGCAACATGAACCGTTCAGAGTTGGGAGAGCAACAGTCCACTGGACAGATTGTAGCATGCCCTGCCATTCATAGTCTCTCTTGGTTCCCATTGTCTTCTGAACCTGGATCTGCAGTTTGCCCATCACTTCTGGGAGCTGCCAAAGAAGTTCCAATGAATTCCTCTTCTGCATATCGAGTCATCAGAGAATTGTGCTGCCTGACTCTACCCAATAAGTCCTTTAACTCTCCCATTAGATGACTGATATGCCTGCCCAGATCCCAAGCTCACAGAGTAATTTTCCAATCATAACTTCTCTTCTCATATGTTAACTAGAGAATCTGAGCCCCTGGTAACTGTTTCTTATTGAAAATTAGTTAATTGGACAAAGGTCTTAAACTTTTGGTGATGAGTAGGAATAAGGCGAGTCCACTCCAGAAAGATCTATTCTCTATATGTTGAAAAAATTGGATTTCATATGCTACCATGCTAATACCCAGAGCACAAGCTGTAGCAAACTCACCACAGGAAGGGTATCCTATGGAGACCCCATTTGTATAGTCACTTGTCTCTGCCCAAGAGAGCCCTTCTGCATAGTTAGAACTCCTACACTGCCCTCTGACACCTGGAGTCAGCTAGCCCTATGCCTTCTTTATAGACATTTTGGAGGCTGAATCTGACTTACATCTAAATAGGCAGTGGAATGAGCAAGTTTAAATGAAGCTCCTAGAAGTTTGTAGCTTGCCAGCAAGGCTAGCTATGAATCTTGAAATAAATGTGTGCATATGCATCACATTTACATAGTTCCCATTTATCACCCATAAGCATCCCATATCAAAGCCATATGGAAAGAAATCATTATCAAAAAGCAATCTGCATCTCCTTATTGACTACACCTCATTAATTTCTGACTTGATTCTCTCTAAATTGTGTCATTGAATATTTGCTTGTTGTTTCATTTCTTTAAACATGAATAATGATACTAATTATGTTACCTTATTTTTTGGAGTTTCCAGAAATTTTTCTCACCCAATATTTCACTTTATTCTCAAAAAGACCCCCAAGAAAACTTTTAGCCTTTTTTAACAAAGGAGAAAATCATGCAGCTACTATATAGCTGAACATGAACTTGAACCTGGATTTTTCAAAACTCATCAACCCAACAAAGTAAAGGTTCATGCCATTATCTGGCAAATCCATGGCAATTCTACATTGTATAAGCATTATTTTTAAATATATGGATAAAAGTGCCTCCGAAATATTCTGATATTATTCCTCCACTGTCAATGCAAATACTGAACAAATAAATGAGCATTCACTTCCTACTTTTAAAAACTCACAAATAGCCAGGCACTGTGGCTCAGTAATCACAGCAGCTCAGAAGGCTGTGGCAGGAGGATCACATGTTCGAGGCCAGTCTCAGCAACTTAGTGGCACCCTCAGCAATCTAGTAAGACCCTGTCTCAAAGTAAAAAATAAAAAGGGGCTAGGGATGTGACCCAGTGGTTAAGAAGTCCTGGGTTCAATCCCTGGTTTAAAAAACAATCAAAACATGCATACAACTAATTACACAATCTTCTACTAGACATGTTTTCAACTTCAAAAAAACAACAACAAAATAAAATTTTTGAGTCCCAACAATGCCATGAAGCAGTCAACTCTTAATTTGGCATTTTATACTCTCTTAATTATTTTTGTTTTTTGGTTTTGTTTTGTTTTTGTACGGGGGATTGAACCCAGAGGTAATTGACCACTGAGCCACATCCCCAGCCCTTTTTATTTTTTTGAGACAGAGTCTCACTGAGTTGCTTAGGGCCTTGCTAAATTGCTGAGGCTGGCCTTGAACTTGCGATCCTCCTGCCTCAGCCTGTGGAATCCCTGGGTTTACAGGTGTGTGCCACCACAGCCAGCTATACTTTCCCACTTCTGCAGGATCATCTCTTCACTGTCAGTGAAGTGTGTGCAGTATCCTTTAGAGTACTTTACAGCTTACATAGCACTTTTATGCACACTTTAAGTTTCTACCCTCATCCCCATCTTATGATCCATCATGCAAGGAGTTGTGGGAGAGTTTTATTGTTTGTTTGGTTTTTTGTTCTGTTTTGTTTTGTGGTACTGAGGATTGAACTTAGGGGCACTTAACCACTGAGCCAAATCCCCAGTCTTTTTTTATATCTTTTATTTTGAGACAGGGTCTCACTAAGTTGCTGAGGCTGGCTTTGAACTTGCAATTCTCCTGCCTCAGCCTCCCCAGTTGCTGGGATTACAGGCGTGCACAACAATGCCCAGCTCTCATGCAAGTATTTTTATGTCCATTTTACAGATGAGTAACTAGGACTCACATCCATTGGAGGTCTTTCTCAAAATGACTCATCTCAGAATTGCCAGGGCTGAGACTGGTTCAAGCCTTGATACTTCCCTGTACACAGGGCTGGCATAAAGGCCAATGAAGGTCTTCATATAAACCCCAGGGACATATTTTTCTTCTGTAAGCAAATAAAAGGCACAGCTCCACTGGAGTGGTGCCTGACATCTTACTTTTCTGAGTCTCCTTTTCTTCACAGTTGTCTCCTTGGAAGGATGAATGCAAACCTATTCTTGTTAGATCCTTTTCTTCCTGCTCATTTTATGGGATAGTTAGGAGGATTAAATTTTAAAATGTATGTAAAAAGACTTTGTAATCATGTACAACACGAGCATATCTAGGAAAGTGTCATTATAATAATTACAGGTTATTCAGAAGCCAACAATAGTAGCTCTCCTCCCTGCTCACTCCCCTCCCCCATTTCTCCTTTTTTCCTCTCCCTCTCCCATCCTAAATAATTCAGAGCAAAAATCGGCAATCCATGGAATCAACAGTCAACATAGACTCCACAGGACACAGAAGGCCAGGAATATAAAAGACCACAGTCTCCTGAGGTCCATGCATGGCACTGACATTGGTCCAACTTCAGGGCAGAGCCATGTCCATGGCTTCATGAAGCTGAATCCTTATTTCCTACCCTAATTATCCATGGGATAAATTAAGTGATAAAGACAGCAAAATAGTATAATATGCTTAGATCTCAATGAGGTGTGTTCTGCATTGTTCCACTAAATATGAAATTTTATGATGTAATCAATTTAACTCAGAGAAAATACTAGAAAAATAATAAAACATCATTTTCTTTTAAAAGGCAAACAGCCTTTATCTACACATCTCAGCTTTTGCAGGGGGGTCTCAGAAAGATAAGACCCTCAAGATTTTTTGGCTTTGCCAAGGAAAAACTATATGACAATAGAAAGAGAACTAGCCCTTCTCAAACACAAAATGCATGCTTTTTCATACGTTAATTCAGTCCTCAATACACAGCCTAAAATGATACTATTATTCTTACTATCTTTGATATTAGAAAAATTGAAATTCAAAGGAAGGAGCTTCCCCCAGGTCTTTGACGCCAAAGCCAAGGCAAAATAGCGCTCAACAGAGTGAACTAGAAAGACAAAGAGCAAGGGTAACAACAGAATGGAACCAGGAACAGAGGTGGCATCGGAAGTTTTCAAGGGTTAGTCAATAGGGAAATCCATTGCATGACCAAGACAAGATCAAACAGTAGCACTAACAAGATGGAAGACCTTCCAGGTCATAGTAGTAGCAGACATTGTCTGCACCCCATCCATATGTCCCCAGTCATCTTTTTCATGGACACCAACCTGACTTCTAAATACCAGCACCTGCAATTATCTTCTCTTGAGCTTCTCTAGCTGTCAGAGTAGTTCTGTGCGCTGGAAATGTTGGTGGATTAACAATCCCCCACCCTGCCACCCCAGGAATAGCCCTCAGTCAATAACTGATAAGGATGGGTGAATATATAATCCATGTTACAGTTTGGATATGAGATGTCCCCCAGAAAAGCTCATGAACAATGCAGAAATGTTCAGAGGAAAAATAATTAGATTATGAGAGCAATAAATAATCAGTGGATTAATTCATTTGCTGGATTAATTATTTGAATGGATTACTGGATGGTAACAGTAGTCTGGTGGGATGTGGCTCTAAGAGGTAGATCACTGGGGGTATGACCTTGGGAATTATATATCTTGTCCATGGCTTCTCAAATATTTTCATTCATTCCCTCCCTCTCTCCCTCTGTTTCTTGGTTGCCAAGAGCTGAGAAGCTTTGTTCTGCCACTCCCTTCTGCCATGATGTCCTGCCTCACCTCAGGCCCAGAGCAATGGAGTTGGCCGACCGTGGACTGAAACCTCTGAAATCATGAGCCAAAACTTTTCTCCTCTAACTTGTTCTTGTCAGGCAATTTGGTCACAGCAACGAACGAGTACACCAAAGCTCCCCTGCATCTCAAGTACTATAACTCTGAGGTGTGCATTCTGCATATTTTCCCCTGAGATTGCATCCCAGTTGCCCACAGTAGCAATTGGTCTAATAATTTACCCTTATCAACTGAATTCTTATCCTTTTTTCATGTCCCCACTTCCTTACCAGTGTTTCTTGGGACTAAGTCACCAGTAAACTATATCCATAGACTCTCATCTCAAAGTCTTCTTCTTGAGGGAACCTTCACTAAGAAAATAGCCTATCTTGCAAATTTAGAACAGTGACAAACTTGTGTTGGAATTACTTAACTCCAAATTCATGAAATAGAATCTGTTCAAAAGCTAATTTGCAAAAGAACAATTACCACGTAACCTGGTTCCTGAGCTTCACTGGCTAGGAGGTACTCTACCAAACACGAGGTCCATCTCATTCTCTCCTGTCTCTACGTTCAAGGTTCCTCTAAGTTATTTTCAGGAATCCCCAAATATGTCTCACATAAGCTGTGAATAAGTCAGTCAGATCACTGCCAGTTGAGTTGTCTTTGTCCCCCATTCACAGCCTCCAATGAGGGTCACCATCCCTTCTCTGGGATTCTTACCACACTGAGGTTACTCTGAGCTCCACAAGAAGGGAAAATGCCCCTTACCTCTTTGGTCATGCTTCCTCACATGGGCACCCACATGGTTTTGTTTGTGCCTCTGAGTTACATAAATCCTCTGTGGAAGAGCCTTTCTTGCACTTGCTGCCTGCTGTCTCCAACCACAGAGCTCAACCATGAGCCCACGGGGCCATTTTGGAGAGCAACTTCAAAATGGACACCAAGCTGTCCTCTCCAGAGTCCTTTCCAATGATCATCCTTGCTATTCCTCCCTAAACCCTCCTGCATACAGACCTTTGGCACTACATTAGGCATTCCTTCCCATGTATAAGTGAAGTAAAGGACTGGCACAGCTTAGGCCCAAGCAGGCATGCTCACTTCACATACTCAACTCAGACACATTCACATCTTCTACACCATCTTTATTCAGCTGACCTCAAAAATCACAACCAAAGTGATTTGGGCACTGAAGTCAATTGAACACAGTGATGAATTGTCCTAATAATTCCCATCATAAAATCAACTCTGTAATGTGTGGACATCGACTCAGTGACTCTTGTTCTGTTCTGTCTGAAACCCTATAACCTTTTCTAAAGAGAATAATGTACCTTCACTTCTCCCTGGGAATTTTGCAAAGGCTTTTTGGTCCACACTCATAAAGTTCTGACCTGATTAGACTTAGATAGCTAATGGGAGAAATCAGAAGTCCACAAGTTGTGAAGTGTTTCATGCAGAGTATAATTGGGATGTTAAGAAAAGATCAAGACATAACGAGTTGAACATAGACGTTCATGAAACCAGAAAGGTAGCTCAAATGCCACGTTTTTTTAAGTCTCATCCTATTCCATGCACACACGTGCATGAGCACACAGATTCGCTCACTCGTTTGAGTAGGCACATAGAACTCAGTTTAACATAAAAAGTATAGCATGCCTATTCTGGAATTGGACTTTCTAGAACAAGTGAATCAAGTCCCACATTTGCCAAGACTTGGTGGTGCATGCCTGTAATCCCAAATACTTGGTTGGCTAAGGCAGGAGGATCCTAAATTCAAGGCCAGTCTGTGCCAAAAAACAGTGAGGCATATAGCTCACAGATGTATTTGCATGTGCAAGGCTATGCATTTCATTTCCAGTACTGCACACAAACACAAAAACAGATCTGTCACTTGCAACTTGGAAAAATTAGTATTTGCCTCATTTTTCCATATGAAAATAGAGAAAATAATCATAGTTTAAGGTTTTAATTAACTATTTTTTAAAGTGCTTAAAAGATCAATTAGCACACAGTAAGCACTTTGTATAATGGTAAGTATTTTGCTCTTTTATGCCTCACTTTAGTCACCTGTGCATTTTGTCTTAGCCTTTCTACTAAATTTTACACACAGAGGATGTGGTTCCCATCTTCAGAGTGACATTTCTCCTGCAGGAGCTTGCATTTGCAAGATGACTGACAATAAATGGCTAGAGAATTTGATAAGATGTGTTGTCCAATAAAACTAAGGGTTCCTCTAGCACCACCGAGAATATTTTTATCATGGCATGAAGGAACAATAATGAAATTAATTCACTAAAACAAAAATCAACAGAAAAGGAATTTGAAATAACATACAAATGTACAACTAAGGTAAGTACTTTATTGATATGAAGTCATAAGTAATGGTAGTGATCAGGTACAGTACCACAAAGATCACCCTAACAACCACAATAATGTTTGAAGAAATCCTGCTTCCTTGTATTTCTGTCAAAATAAGCTCATAATTTACAAATTGAATATTCACCATAAAACTAACAGGAAGCAAGGAAAACAAACATTCATTAAAACATAAGAATTGTACGTATTTCACATGTGCTAGGTAAAATATTTTCATCTAAATTTATCAAAAGTCCAATCTTGGGCTGGTAGTATAGTTCAGTGGAACCCAGGGTCTTACCATGTGCAAGGATTCAATCCCCAGCACAAAAAAAAATAAATAAAAAATGAATGAAATACATAGAATTAGTTTATTCTCAATGCCCCACCATCTTCCTCCCCACAATAATACCTCTTTCCATTTATTATCTACTTAATGTGGTTCAGGCACTTTAAATATATAATAGTATCAGTCAAGTTAAAACAGCAAATTTAAAATATGTCTACTTTTGTTTATTTCCCCAACCACACTAAAACTACCAAGAAGAAAAAATATCGAAATTTGGAAGTTGAGGGAATACCATACAAAGTACTATAGAAACTCTTTGAAAACAAGGGTATTAATAATGAATTTTAGCGAACAGGCTAGATAACCTATTTTTTTTTTTTCATTTCAGATTTCACTTGCATTGAAATGATCTGTAGTGTGTTTTAGCCATTTTCCATCACTATAACAAAATACCTAAAGCTAAGTACTTTATTTTAAAAAAAGAGGTTTATTTAGCTCACACTTTTGGTAGTCCAAAGGCATGGCACCAACATCTACTGGATCTACTGAGGACCTTCTGACTCTGTCAGAACATGGTAGCAGGAATGCATACAAAAAGAGATCAAATGGCAAGACAGAAAGCCAGAGAGATTCCGGAGCCAGGCTTGCTCTTTTTATAACAACCTGTTCCTGTGGGAACTAACTGGGATCCTTTGAAAACTATATTAATCCCTTCCAAAGGCTGTGGAGAGTGGTGATTTGAATCATGGTCCTTCTGAGTCCCTCATGGCTGTGTTGTGCTGGGAACTGCCTGTGCAAAAGTGCAGTTGAGATGGCCCAGTTGCTATGGTGACACTGGCCAGGAGAAGCTATCTGATAAGGTATCACAGCAGTTATCAGTCGAGGTCTAAAGTTCAGTCACCAACTCCCAGGAATAGAGAATTCTGAGCAAAACAAGATGACCCTAGTGTCTTGCCAGTCCTACATCCTTCAGATTGCTCACTTTGCTGAAACTTTCCCACAAATAACCTTTTAATGAAACCTATATAACAAATGTTATGAGATAGCTCTGGGTCAGTCTTCCCCCATCAGTGGTTGGCTGAACCACCTGGCCCTACATTTTACTCTCTATGTGCATCTATTTGTCTTTTCTTTATCCCCCATCACCCCTCATCAGATTTCTGAATTAACAGCCCAGCTGAGAGGTGAGAGGGCTGTGGCAAAAGGCAGTACCTTTAATGAACCTAACCACTTTTCACTAGACCTCACCTCTTAAAGGATCTACCACTTCTCAATATTACCACACTGAAAGCCAGCTTCCAACACATGAACATCCAGACCATGGCAGTGTGGAACAAAGTCTTTAATGATTGGAAAGAGAAGTATATTTAATGACTTACAAGGAAACATTAGTTTAATTATGAGTGAAAATAATTATCTTTTTCTTGGTATTAACACATCTTTCAATTATCTTTAGACATTTCTGAATTGTATGGGCATGGTTTATAGTTTAGGAAATCATTTATAAAATGTCTTGATCCAAGAATTTAATCTGCTAATTCATTATTTCCAGCAAGCAAATAACCACAAAGACTGGATTCTAACCTCCAAATATATCTACAAATAATGAAAACATAATTTTTAAAATACCTGAACTATCTGATCTATCTGTGAACTATCTGTGTTCAAAGCCCACCTGTAGTCATGACCATTGACTAAAATCTGAAAGCTACAGTATCCATGAATCAGCTTAACAGAAGCTTGGATACAAAGCAGGAAATATTCCCTCTCTTTAAAGAACAACTTTGTAGAAAGTAGCTATATTCTAGAAAATAAATTGCTTTATTTATGAATATGTATACTTTCTTAGTTGCTAACAGCATTTGCCCCTATGTATTAACTGCATGTAAGACTATGATATAATATTGATTAGATGGATATATGATGTATGATTCAGTACACTTTTGGTACATGTAATAATAAAATCAACTCAAACTCAGATCAACAAAGGAATTCATGGCTTAATTAATGAAAAAGTACAGTGGAGGAATTATAATTTCAGTCACATTTATATCAAACAATGCCATCAGGCCTCACTACAGTCTACCCCTTGACTTCCTAACATATATATACACCTTTCTTTCCACACTTAAGATTTTTCAAATGTATCCTTTGAACCATTGTGGAACTGTTTCATGACCTGCCAAAATTGTACTTACCCCCTTCCCAAATGCTACCTCCTACCCCAATGATAATGTCATTTAAGTTATTATACTCAAGATACCTGGCCAACAACTCCCAGAAGTCTAACTGAGGCTCCTTGTCTTCTGGAAGTCTATGGATGATCTAGTTTACTACTAACAGTAGACCCAGTGTACAAAACTTGGGGAGGGTGGAAAACAGGATCACTGTTAGAAAAACAACTCCAATTTTAAGAAAGAAAATGGGGGAACATGATGATCAAGAGCAAGGATACATCCTCCTTGAGAGGAATTTCAATGACAAACAAAAATTTGCCTCAGAAAACCCACTGCATCTGGTTTTGCTCTTTGGGAGAAGCTCCTTTGGTCATTGTTCACCATCTCTACATCTGAGATGGGGAATGTCCTATTAGTGGCTTAATCCCTTCTGTTGCAGGTTTGGGGGCCTAAAAATAACTTCTTTTGGTTAAACAGGAGGTCATAGACCTTTGCCCATTGGACCTAGGGTTTCTCCTGCCGTGTAACTTACTTAAAAGCTTGAAGAGTTTGCTTATATTCATTCAATCAATTCTCCAAGCTAAGAACTAAAGTCAGAGATTTTGTAAAGTCATAGTGTATGAATTTAAGAATTACCATCTTTCAGTAACAAATCTCAGTGCTCTGTCTAGCCTCCAACCTTCGCCTTAATGACCGCCATGTTGACATTTGATTCAGAGAAATGCAAAATAATAGCAGGACCCAGGAGGCACAGCTACTCTGTATGGATCCTCAGGGTATATGTTCTAGACCTTTGTTAGGCAGGGAACATACAGAAGGTTTCAAGAGAGGCAGAGGGCTGGGGAGATAGCTCAGCTGGTAGAGTGCTTGCCTTGCAAGCATAAGGCCCTGAGTTCAATCCCCAGTACTGCAAAAAAAAAAAAAAAAGAGAGAGGCAGAAACAAGAATGTGGGGGTTTCCCAGGTCCCAAGCTCATTACCTACTTTGTTTTCATTTTAACCTCAGAAAGAAAATTCACCTTTTCCAGTCCTACATGGGTCATGATTTCCTGACTTTCAGTCAGACAACTTGGACTACTGGCTGCAAGCTGAAGGACCTCTAACAATAAAGCTTTCAAATACCCTCAAGTTGAGATGCTTTTCTTTATTGTAAAAACTACCAGAGACCACAGAAAGGCACCAGTGTATTCCAGTACCTTTGCTTGTTTGCCTGTCAATTCCCCCAAAGCTTCAGCTTCAGTGGACATAAGGTCTGAATCCCAAGATGCCATGGGTGACAGTTTAACCAGCTTCTTCGTAATACCGTACGTACAGCAACTGCCAATTCCCAGCCTGGGGTGGGGAACTCCACAGCCCAACATCCATCTCCGTCATCCAATTCCACTTCTTGGCTCTGCCACCCATTTACTGGTACAGGTGCTGACACTTTTTGACATGCTAATTCCCTTCTGTCTCATCACAAACAGTTTCCATTTTATTCAGCTTTCCTCTCATTCTCCCATTTCAAAGTACACAGGCCCTTGAAGTCACCTCCCTCTCAACGCCCAGCAGCTGACTTCTGCATTTAGGGTTCTCCATGAGTCCTCAGGGCAGCTATCACTGAATCCCCTCCCCTCTCTTCACCACCCACACCTTAAGCACATTTTAAACCCACACTTCCAATCCCAGTAAAACCACATTTCAATCCCAATATATAATGGTCTATACATTGCCTTAATTGACTTCTTACCTTTGCACATAAATAAATATCTAATGTGGTATTTCAAAAGTCAAAATCCATTCAAATTCTTTAATATCAGTAATACAGAAAGAGGTCCTCCCTGCTATTTTTAAGTTATTAATATGTAACTCCTAGATCCCAGATCCAATCAACTTCTCAGCATCCCTTAAATAGTAGGTTTTGAGGAATAAAGAGATAGAGGGATTAAATATATGCCCAAATAGCAGTGGTTATCTATAGATTGTGAAATGAACATACTTTTTGTATTCTTCTTGTAAGGCCCCCAAAAAGGAAACCCCAACTCTGTCCCATGGATGGACAGCAACCCCAATCAACCGCAGGAGGCGTCACTTGATGCAAACCGCAAGAGGTGTTTATTCCAGCGCGCTGGGACCCAACTCCAGGAGTCGAGTCCCTAGCAGAAAATCTTGTAGGTTTATAAAGGCAGAAACCACACATCGGGAGGGGTCACACATGAAAGGGGGAAAAGGGGGAACAAAGCTGCCAGGAAATTTCAAAGGGGGTCTGGATTTGCTGACAACATGTTTCACAATGTTTTACAACAGGCTATAGATTCCGGTCAATAGTTTCTGGTAATCCTACTGTTTGAGCACTATCTGGCTATCAGGCTCAATTTACTCTTTTACTCTCTGTTTGGGAACAGAGAACAACAGCTTTAAGGGCTTTGTTCCCATTACTGGGAGGGAAACCTTAGGGAGTTGAGATAAAACAGACAGCTTAAAAAAATGTCCATTCTTTCATTTCCCCATTTTCTTTTCTGGTAAGTTCTAATCATGGAACTTCTGTCTCTATATACTCTTCTCCAAAGCTATTTCCTTGGCGGAGGGACTGGTATTGTTGCCTGAGCATTAGTACCTGTACAGCACTTACTCTTTCCCTGATGAAGGTGACTAGGTGATTTCAGGCAGGCAAGAGCCCAGGGGGCGGGCCACCAATTAGCAGCCCCTTGTTTGCAGTCCTTGGTAAACAGTCCTTGATAAAGGCAGGTAAATTTGGTAATCAATGGGCTCCGGAGATCCTTGACATTCCATTCTTCCAGGGGCAGTCTCCAACTTCCAGAGGCAGATGATTTTATGGCCATTTCCTCAATTTGACCTGATCCCCTATTTCTACACTAACTACCTGTTCCCAATTCTGGCTTCATTCCCCCCTCTAATCTCAGGAACTCCATGCTGCTGGGGAAGGAGGTCGATGACCGCTCTAGCTTCTTCGAGCTGGAAGTGGGTGGCGTGGGGCAAGCAGCTTGGAGTTCCTTTTCTAAAAATCGGGTCAATCAAGGGGTCCCAGGAAGAAGCCTGGTTGGGGAAGAGCAGGTTGTAAAGTCATCTGGGGGCGGCTGCTTCTATGATAGAAGAACAAAAAGACATGAGTACTGAAATGAGATTAGCACAAAGTAAATGTTGCAGCATCTGAAACATGCCACTGAGTATCATGAAAATGGCAGAAGTTAATCTCTCACCAGGAGGTGGAAGAACTGAGAAATTGTTCCCATAACTAGGCCTAGCAAAGGCTGGAGAGAACAAGACCTTTATTTGGGGACTTTAACATTGTCATAGATGTCCCCAGAAAATATAGTTAAGCTACTTAATGTCATCTGATTTTGTAAAATATCCCTTTATTGGTATAACCTGTGTTTACTAGAGATCTCTATACTTCTGTTACTTAGGAATAGATAATCATACTAGCAAACATAGATTAAGTCTACCTGTGTAGCTTAGGAAGGTCTTAAACTGACTAAAAACTTCTGACTCTGGCAGTTTCTCTTGATAGTTATCAGGCACATTTGCTGAAGAATCTTTCTTTCATTTGTAGCTTCCAGCCTTTATTCTAGTGGGCTAATATAAGTGTACATCTTAAGTTACATTTAATTATTATTTCCTTTAAATGCCCAAGAATGGCTATATTTTGGTTTTAACTGTTTTGCTGGGTATCTAAGATCAAGCTGGTCAAATTGACCTGGTTCCTGTCTTGTTAAAGAGTCAGCTGAGTTCCCACAGGGGTCACTCGTACAGAACTTAAGAGCGGCTCCTTAGCTCCACCAGTGACTTGGATTAGGCAGGGTCTCTTGATGAGGTGACTTCCTTTAGAAGCATCAAGGGATGTTTCCCCTTTTCCATGACCCTCCTCTGCAGCAGATGCACTGGATAATTTTTCATCCTCTAGTCTCAACAATCTCCTTGATCAGGAGGTTGTGTGACCCAGAGTTGCAACGCTCCTTAGAGAAGTTCTCTTATTCCCTGAGTTCAGGCTAACGTTGAGGGCAAGACCCAAATATGGACTTTTCTTGACCTCTGTATTTAACTCCAATTTCTAAGTTGGATCTTAATTATCCAGCAAGCCAGTCTCACCAGTCATAAATTAAGAGTAATGGGCTTTAACTTTAATGTCCATAACTTTACAGTTATTTACCCTTTTATCTAACTGGAGTCTGCATTAGTACTGGAAGTTACCACTATCTATTCTATAGGTGATGGCTTATTATCACAAGTTACCTAGGTTGTTTGTTCTTGGAGCAGCTACTTCTGCAAAACATTAACAGGTAACAGTTTTACAAAATGAAATTAGCAAGAGTAAAAATATTCAGCTTGTATAATAGCTATCTTGAATTTTGACTGAGAACCACATTATATCCCCTATTTGAGATCACAGTACTTTTAACAACAAAAACCAATCTTTTGACTATAACTTTAAATAAGCTGAAGTCTGGCTTATTTTGGAGCTATTCTACACACAGTGAGGTGGGAGGCAGAGCCTTATCTCAGGTAAGGCGTGGCTCTTTACAGATCTTAAGTGTTCTAATTCTGATGTTGATCTTTGCTTCTTTTCCTTAAATACCATTAAGTAGTTTACATATACTGTTTCCTGAGTCTATATAAACTTTATAATTAACACAATTTAACATAGTATCTAAAACATGAATCAAAGAAAGGCTGAGAGAGCTTTTAACTTTCCTTTTGTGTGATTAAGTGGCAAAATGTTTTCATGTTTCTTTCATATTTCACAATATTAACCTTTAAACAAATCAGACTCTAATGTTTAGAAATACATTTACATTTGAAATTCTTTATCTCAGTGTAAAAAGTAACAAATTTTACACATACCCTATTGATAGCAGGTCCTATAATAGAACATTAAATGATAGAAATAAATCCCCAATAAAATTTACTCTTTATAAGTTTAAGATTACCATTACAGACAAGTTTAATCTGGAGGATAGCAGAGCTTAATAAATTCCTTGCTTTAAAAACTTGTGGTCCTGAAAAATATGAACACATTTAATATACAACTAGTGACCATTTCACAATTACCTTGACACTTTTATCTTACCAAATTGAGTTTTTAAAGAGAAATGTAGACTCTGTAACAAAGTACAATACTCTATAATAGTTGTTTAACCATAATTGTATACACCCCAATTTTTAAGACTAATTGTTCTAAAGAATAAACTTAATAGACACAAAGTTAAGAGTAAATTAGTGTTTCAAATCCTTGTCATTTTACCATGTCATTCTACCATATAGATTAAACTTTGGTTTATATCAGAATGTTAGTATTTCACCTTAGGAAAAACCTTCAATAGTTTTAGCTGTCTCACATACATATAACCAACTTAGTTACACAGCAACTTGGTGAAACTTGCCCTTTACTTACACAGACTTTCTTAGCACTTACTTAGACCCTCATGTATTTCATCACAGAAGCACTTTCTTACCCAGAAACATTTCCTTTTTCCTTTTACTAAATATATTTCCATACCCAGAACCTTTTATTTTCTCTTTCCTATTCGTTGTCCCCTTTTTGTTCACATTCTGAAACAACTCTTATGAAATTTCTGAATTTAGATAAATTACTCTATTTTAATAAGATTAAATATTCTGTTGTTTATAGTACTCTAATTGAAACACAGTTGAAACTTTTTGGGACCCTTTGTATATAGAATTGCACTTGTTAGGACATAACTCTTAGTAACCTTGTTTTTAGTTTAGTGATGACACAAAGCAAGTTTAAACCCTTTTATTTACCAACCTATGAAAACACCAATAATGTTTAAGTATGATACCCCATGGAATTTAAGGAGTTAAAAGTACTCGATGTTATTTAACAATTAGCATTTTAACTTTGTAAATTAATCAGATGTCTCTACAAACACATTAGAGTAATCCCATACATGTTAACTCTAATTCACTTATTCTGTAAAAAACCAAGATATCAGACAAGTGTCCTGAACAGTATTTGCTGTCTCTTCCCTGTTGAAGAAAAGTCCTAGAAACAATTGATATTAGACATTTTATTAACATCAATATTTTATTAGCTTGACCACCTAGAGACTTGCAAGTTATTTTCAAAGACATTTTACTCTTATTAGTTTACCCAATTTGAACCTTTTTAAATCACGTGAATTAAAAGTATCTGGATCCATTTTTAAATCTTAATTTTAGGAGCGCTCAGTTTTGATACAGACAAAACATGACATCAGACAGCACAACATACAAATAACACAAAATCAAGCCCTTGTAACTTTATAGGTGAATCTCCATTGCAGTGTAACAGATGTTCAAAAACTCTAGTTGAATAAAAAATAGAACTGATCAAAAAATCATGAGCTCAAAAAAAACATATAATTAAAAATATAGCATTTACTTTGCTGGAGTTTTAAAGACTCTTTTTACCTTTTCTTTCCCTGGGTTTGAGACCGGTCTCCTACTGAGCCTTTAGGCTTCTTTTATTTATATTTCAATGTAAGCCTTGACTGAGATCTGGAAGGATCTAACAGGTTTTAACAGAAACTCTGTGTCTACGGCATTTTAGCCATCTCATCCAGACAGGTTGGATGTTAAAATTATGAGACCTTATTTTTCATTACTTTTGAGACTGAAGCTACTTTGCTAAGTTACCCTTCAGGGCTGTCGGGAGGGGGAGTCCAGAGAAGGAACCTTTGGGGTCCACCCGAGAGTAGCCCGGTCCGAGAACCCCCCAGTTGTTCCAACCCTTCCTCCACCTTGTCCGCCACAAACACACAACAGAACCAGATACAGACGGGCACCAATCTCTGATCCACCAATTGAACCCCATCAGCGCCCTTACCGACGGAGACTACCAGGCGTCCCTGGCTCTCCTTCCACCCTTAGGGCGTCCCCCAGGGCTGCAACCTGTGGCCCCCCAGGCACGTCTGCCGGCCACTGTTCGGCCACTCTCACGAGTCACCGAACCGCTGCCACCGAAACCGAAAGCGCGCTCACAGAACCAGACCAACTAACAAAACACAAGACAAAGACAGACAACTTCGGGGTACCCCTTCTTACCTCCAAGGTCGACTCCGCGGATGAGGGGGGGCCATCTTATCCCGGGCGAGCCCCCAAATGTAAGGCCCCCAAAAAGGAAACCCCAACTCTGTCCCATGGATGGACAGCAACCCCAATCAACCGCAGGAGGCGTCACTTGATGCAAACTGCAAGAGGTGTTTATTCCAGCGCGCTGGGACCCAACTCCAGGAGTCGAGTCCCTAGCAGAAAATCTTGTAGGTTTATAAAGGCAGAAACCACACATCGGGAGGGGTCACACATGAAAGGGGGAAAAGGGGGAACAAAGCTGCCAGGAAATTTCAAAGGGGATCTGGGTTTGCTGACAACATGTTTCACAATGTTTTACAACAGGCTATAGATTCCGGTCAATAGTTTCTGGTAATCCTACTGTTTGAGCACTATCTGGCTATCAGGCTCAATTTACTCTTTTACTCTCTGTTTGGGAACAGAGAACAGCTTTAAGGGCTTTGTTCCCATTACTGGGAGGGAAACCTTAGGGAGTTGAGATAAAACAGACAGCTTAAAAAAATGTCCATTCTTTCATTCTTTCTGTTCTTATGTGTTTTCTAAATTATCTAAAGTAACTTTGTATTGTTTTCATAACAAGAGAAAAATAGGTAAAAATATATTTCAAACATTCAACCAGTACAGGTGTTTGGGAGTCATGGAAATGTTCTAAAACAGGATTGTGGTGTAGGTTTCCCAGCTCTGTAAACTTTACTAAAATCATTGAATTGCATGCTTAAAATGAATGAATGTTGTAGTGTGCAAATTGTACCTCGAAAAAGCTGGTAACAAAGGCAGAACTTCCATTTGACTAATTTAATGGACAGTTATCTCATTAGAATAACCATAGAGAAACTTTAGAAGGTAGGAGCTATTTGGAAGTCTTCTGGTCAGATGGAGGCGTGCTCTGGAAAGGGATATTGTGGCACTACCTCCCTCCCCCTCTGTTTCCCTGGCTGCCATGACGTAAGCAGCTTGTTCCGCCATTTACTCCCTATCATGATGTGTTGCTTCACTGCAGATTCAAAAGCAATGGGACAAACTAATCATGGACTTAAACCTCCAAAATTGTGAGCCAAAGTAAACCTTTCTTTTTCACTTGATTGCCTCAGGTATTTTGTTACAGAAATGCAAAGGTAATACAGGGAAGGACGGAAAGAAACACAGGAAAGAAAACTAGTAAGTGGAAGAGAAAAGGCAAGAGAGAAACGGAGGCAGGAGAAGAATGGGGGAAGGGAAAAGGATGGGGGGAGGGAGAAAAGAGCTAAAGAATTAAACCAGATGTCCCACTACTGCACAACTGAAGACAGTCTAATTGTACAGTACCATTATTACCACTTTGTGGAATACATGTGGTATATCAACATGTTAGTAAATGAATTTTTCTTGGCCCTCCTCATGACAGCAGAAAGCTGAGACTTCAAAGACATTGATAAAATTTGGAAATTTTACCACCAGTTCTGTCAGGTTGTCCCCCACACAGTAATTTTGATACTGTCTTTGAAAGAGACTTAATGCAACAAATAAAATACTATCCTCAGGTTGCTGTACCCCATGGGCGCTAACAACTCAAAGTGTTGTTTGAGTTTGTTTTGCCTAAAATGGAGAAGTGCTATCTTCATATCATTGACAATTGTTATTGGGCATGCCTGTAATCCCAGCTACTTTGGCAGCTGAGGCAGGAGGATCGCAAGTTGGAGGCCAGCCTCGGTATCTTAGCAAGATCTTGTCTCAAAATTTAAAAAAGAAAGAAAAAGGACAGGGAGTGAGGTTCAGTGTTAGAACACCCCTGGGTTAGTGCCCAGCACTGAAAAAGAAATAGAGTTCAAGATTCAGTCATCAGCAGAGATGGGGCAAAATGGTTCACACTTTGAGTATTAACGCTCTAAAGCATCATCTGGATTTCAATTCTGGGATTTCCTGAAGATAAGGGAAGGTCATTTACAATATGATAAAGACTAAGGAGGTGCAGCAGACAGGGATTTGGAGGGCAATCCAAGACAGAGAGATGGATAAAATGAAAGAATGCCAGAGGATCCTTTATCATTTGGGATAATTAAAGCTGCAAAAAATCTTGCTATATATTCAAAACAGCAGGGTTTTCTTTTAACGTTTCTTTGTGTGTGATATAGGGAATGATGAAAATAATAAAAGGAATGCTTTGGGCCATTTAGTCCCACTACTAACAAAGTAATAATATAAACAAAACTATTTAATGATAATGTAATCAGGAAGCCAGAACTCAGAATAAATAAATATGCATGACCTTCCTATGACACCTTATGTCATGAACACCTTTCTATGGAATTTTGTCTTATTTGTATGAAAATATGCATTGGTATATGAAACAGGATACATCTAGACAGCCAATTTATTCACTTAAATAAAATAACAACCTGTGATGCTTTAAGCCAATATTTGAAAACACATCAAAGATTCGGAGTTAATATACAGGCCTCCAAAGAAAGAATTAAAAGGCCTCAGGGAAAATCGTGCTGCCACAACCAGAACAAAATGAGCTGAAGTTTCAAATTTTGTTCTTGCATTAGTTGATGCATTTGGACAAAAACATTGCTTAGAATAAATTTATTTCAGTGCTTCTAATAGCTAAATGTCTTTTTTGCAGCATCTACCCATTACAAAATCTCAAGTCTCTCAGGTGCCCCTCTTTAGGTAAAATAATCCTACGAGTTTACCTTCTCTGGACAACAATCTTTGTTTCTCTGCTGGCCCTGTGGCCAGAAGTAGGCAGGCCCACCTTGGGAATCTGGTGCACCAAGGCCTGTCTGCTTCAACAGCTGTCTGTGCCAGATTCAGGTAGCTAGATAATGATTCCCCATATAAAAGGGGACCATTTGTTGGACATTTTAAATAAGAAACAGGTATGAAGCTCAGCTAACAAACAACTGCAGCAAGAAAGGCCACATTTCTTTATTGTCTTTAAGTCAACCCAAAACAAACACTGAAACCCAGTTCTTCTAAGCCCAACTCCCCTCCCTTCCCCTGGTTGAAAAATGCCCCAGCCACCAAACTAGTCACTAACCATTAGTCCATCATATTTATAGCCAAAAAAGTCTAGCAACCCATGAATTACAAAATTCCTGCTTCCTGTGAAATACATTTATCAAGAAGTAAAACAAAGAAGCCAGCAGAAAACTGCCTTAGCCTCAGGAACTGTCTCAATGACATTATCATGGTCCTGTTCTAACCAATGTGTTGCATCTCAGACCTTTTTTGTTTGTATGTTTTGTTTTGTTTTTTGTACCGGGGATTGAACCCAAGGTGCTTAACCACTGAGCCACATTCCCAGGCCTTTTTTTATTTTTTTATTTTGAGACAGGGTCTCACTAAGTTGCTTAAGTCCTCCATAAGTTGCTAAGACTGGCCTCGAACTTGCAATCCTCCTGCCTCAGCCCCATGAGTCACTGAAATTACAGGTGTCTGCCACCACACCTGGCTACATCTCAGATTTCTGCCTATCTTGACTCTACATTTTCACCTAGAAAAATACCCAGTTTCCTAAACCCTTGGTGCCGTCATGAGGAATGTAGACAACCCTATACTAGAACTATAAGAGCTGAAGCAAAACTGAATATAAAGACCCATCGGGCCCTTTTAAGGGCTCAGAATTTCATAGTCAAGGTATGCAGAGGGGTCTTGAGCTGGATGAGCAATCCAGAAATGGGTGATGCCAGAGGACTGGAAAGAGTCCATTGGATTGAGCAGTTGAGTAGGTGATCAGTCACTTTGATAAAAACCATTTTAGAGAAGCAATAGAAAAGGAAATCTGGGCTGGAGAAATCTGGGCTCAGTTGGTAGAGTACTTGCCTTGCATGCACAAGGCCCTGGGTTCAATTTCCCAGCACCACAGGAAAAAAAAAAGGATTGAAATGGGCTAAAGAGTCTTTAAGAAGTAAGAAATGGATACAGTGAGCTTAGCCTGTTTTTTTGAAAATGTGATTACTAGAAATGATTTAGGGGTCTGCCAAGGCTTGTTATAGTTTGGGGATTTGGGGAGGGGGTTTCCCCTGAGATAACAGCAACTTGAGTTATCGTTAAAGGCTATAAGGAGTCAGGCATGGTGGCACACACCTATAACCCCAGCAACTTGGGAGGCTGAGGAAGGAGGATCATGAGTTCAAAGCCAGTCTCAGCAAAAGAGAGGCACTAAGCAACTCAGTGAGACCCTGTCTCTAAATAAAATACAAAATAGGGCTGGGGAGGTGGCTCAATGGCCAAGTGCTACTGAATTCAATCCCTGGTACAAAAAAAAAAAGTCTGTAAGGAAGGAGCCACGTTGAACACATAAGAAAAAGAAACATCAGAGAAAGCCGTGTCTTTATACTAGTGAAGATGGGAGAGAAGAGACTTAAAAGCAAAGAGGAAAAGGTTGTCCCCCCTATGTATGGGAAAGATGGCAAGGGGGGCCAACTTTGGTAAGTTCAAGGTCAGGAGGGCAGGAAGTTGTGGGAGTTCAAGCCTCAGGACCTCCTTCCTCTCTGCCAAGTGATGACACAGATGGTAGATTTGAGGCAAAGATTTTAATTTATTGAACTGTTTTTGGTTTTGCATGTGAATGCACAGTATCTTGTATCTTGTAAATCCACTCGTTAATTCTTAATAGTGAGAGGATTCTTTTGGATTTTCTAGATAGATTATCATGGAACCTAGAAGTGATGACAGTTTTATTTCTTCCTTTATAAAAATTGTGCCTCTTATCTCTTTTACTCGCCTTATGGCATCAACTCGCCTTATGGCATCACACAGAAACTATAAATTCAGGCTCTATACCTTGTATGATACAGATTTAGGGTCTCGGTTTCTCATAGGAGACTAATTTTTCCTTATCCCAAACCACATGTGGGACCAGATTACTTCTTTCCTAGACCCATGACAGTTTTCCAGTTACCCTTACACAAGAGCCAACCTTTCCTAGGTGGCAGCCTTAATCTAGGATCTCAACTCCAGCTCCACACATCACACAGAACCAAGGACACCTCTCCTAAGTGGATGGTCCTAGCCTCTTGTGGTCCTCCTGTGGTCCTAGCCTGGGGGTGTCTATATTCTTTGTCATGGCAAAAAGGACGTAGTAACCTGAGTATTTTTCTAGGTTGTGAGACAGAAAGAAAAGGGTCTTGGAGAAGAAAAGGAGGAAAAGAGGATTTGGAAATCAAGTTTCTGACCCCAGATGGCCCTAGTCACAAGGACATTTTTTCTGTCTCTCTCTCTCTCTCTCTCTCTCTCTCTCTCTCTCTCTCTCTCTCTCTCTCTCTCTCTCTCTCTCTCTCTCTCTCTCCACCAGGGATTGAACCCAAAGGTGCTTAAGCACTGAGCCACAACCCCAGCCTCTTTATTTTTATTATGCTTTATTTTGAGAAAGGGTCTCACTAAGTGGCTTAGGACCTATGCTGTTGAGGCTGGTTTTGAACTTCCAATCCTCCTGCCTCAGTTTCCTGAGCCACTGGGATTACAGGTGTGTACCACCATATCTCTCAAGGACAGTCTCTTAACAGCTTCTAGACATGACCAACCACAAAAGGTACTTCCTCTTATGCCGACAGACCTTCACCCCACCCTTGTGCTAATAAATTCTTAGAAATAAACTTTTTTCCAGATTTGCTGAAGAAGACAAAATAGAGCTGATTGACCCCTTTCTGTATCCTATATGTATATGTCAGCCCACCAATCACCTATAGGGATGGATAAAGTCCATAAAACCCCTAGACAACAGATACCCATTGGCATCCCTCTCTTGGGACCCCTCCCTCTATGGGAGCTCTGCTTTCTATTACTCTAATAAATCCTTTTACTTTGCTCTCACCCTTGTGTCTGTGGATTTTATTCTTCAAATTCATGAAACAAAGAATCCACCCATCCATGCTCCATGTTACAGCTGTAAATGTTAAACCTTAGTCCCCATACCTGATATTTACATCCGGTTCTTTGGGCCACCAGCAAATCAACTTGGGTGCAATGAGTCTCCTCTTTCTTGCAGGCACCTGATGACTTCTCTTTCTCGTTTCCATTTAAACCAACACTGAAGTGGTGCAGATGTTGGGGCCACGTTGGCTCACTCTGCCTTGTTGCTGGTTCCCTATGGTGCAAATCTTCAGAGATGGATGATTGTCTTCAGAAGTCTTCAACAACTCAGGTGGAAAGATGGCAAGAACAAGGGTTGTATTTATCCTATTCTGGGCTTTGTAGGACAGGCAAGATCAAAAGGAAAAGGGAAGAGGACTGGAGGATAGTGGCAGAAGGAGGTTGAAGCTATGTATCAAGAAATCTCCACTGGTAAGGAAAGGAAGTGAGCCCAGAAGTGGGCTTAAAGCTGGGAGAAAGGGAAGGGCAAAGGAATTAAGCCAATAAAGTAGTAGAGTAGATGTTCTACAAATGAAAGTGTAAGAATAGGAAAAGCAGGAGATTATGCTCAGAGGACAGACAATGGAGCACATGCTTTATGAGGATCATTTCCAGGAGGCCTTGTGACCACAGAAATGGATTACTAATATGGAAAGTAGGCAAAACCTGCTGGAATTTGATCCTGAAAAGTAATGCTTCAGATTCTTCCATCTATCACCTTGCCTTCCAGTCTTGATTAACCCACCTTCAATCTTCACAGTCACCCTGAAAATTTTATTTAAACCAGTGTTTACCAAAATCTGGTCTAGGAGCCCCTGAAAGCAGTACTACACAGAAGTTAAGAACACAAGCTCAGGAGACAGGCTGTGTGATGTGGCTGCCCTCCCTGATATGGTTTTATGGGACAAGTTGTTGAACACTGCTGACTCTCAGTTTCCTCATATCTAAAATGGAAATACTAGTGTTGTGTACCTGACAGAGTAGTTATGAGGAGCAAATGAAGTAGTACATGTGGAGGGGTCTTTCCTGAATCTAGCACATAAGAAACACTCTGAAGCCGAGCACGGTGGCACACGCCTGTAGTCCCAGTGGCTCAGGAAGCTGAGGCAGGAGGATCACAAGTTCGAGGCCAGGCTCAGCAACTTAGCAAGGCTTTAATCAATTTAGCAAGACCCTTTCTAAAAATAAAAAATAAAAAGGGCTGGGGATGGGGCTCAGTGTTTAAGTGCCCCTGGATTCAATCCCTGGTATTGAAAAAAAGAAACACTCAGAGAAAGTCTGCTGCTACTCTTAGGAATGAGGAAAGTTCTGCTATAAAGATGCAACCATTTCAAAAATTAAAATTAAAAAAAATGCAACCATTTCTTCAGTTTTTATAGAAAAAAGTAACTTCAAAAGCTTCATTTCTTCATTTGAATAAAAAGCTATTTGTTTACTGATTACCTTAATTAGGTTACTAAAATCTGGTGTTCATACCCTAAAATTCATCCTTTACCTGAGTCTAATGGGAACCTGAAACCTCCTGTATGGGCCTTGTCCCCAGCCCTAAGAACACAGCAAATTCCTCTACATGTTTCTATGTGCCCATGACATTCTTGTGATTTTTAGGAAGGATTCTTTGTTTCAGTGTATTCAAAAATAAAGTGTCTTTTGGAATTGGTGAGACTTTCTATTGCTATTGTTCTCGATTTTGAGTTTCATATTACTATTTAGCTTCAACATCAAATTCATTCAGGGAAGGTTGTCTGGCTAACTCTGTAGTGGGCAGTGAAACATCTTGCAGCCATGGTGTTTGGGAACCATAACACTCCAATCAATGGACATTGAGATGTATATCCATTGATTTATGATTCCCTACCACCATCCTGATGTCTCTGCAGATACTGAAAGGAGAATGTCATTTGAAAAAGCTAACATGTTTAAGACATACGAATCTCCACCATCAACACTGAAGCCCAGGTAAGAAGTTATTTTCTATCTCAAGCATTTTGCAGAATTTGACTTGGGAATCCTGTGCCAAACAAGTCAGAAAAACCCAGATAAGTCAAGAAAGTAAGTGGAGTAGGGGTACAAAGTCACTTTGATTGTTCCTGAAACACAAAGACCACAACATCCACAGTTACCTGATGACCAAGCTGGGTCAAGGGGTTGTGGCTCTCAGCCTAATGTTCTTTTTGTGCGTCTCACCCTGTGGCATGAATCTTGGAGCTTAGTTGAACTGTGATGTCTTGCCAACATAAATAATTGCTCATTTGGTAGAAACTTCAAGAGGCAGACAGTTCCATGTTAAAGAATAAGTCTTGGAGAGTTCAAATCCAAGTCTATTCTACTATGTCCATTAGCCAATTTTCATGATGTATGATAAGAAGCACTACTTTTCATTGCCTGTCTGAAACTAGGAACTCTTTTACAGCAGTACATTTTGTTTGGAGCAAAATATCTTCTACTGAGCACTTGCAGAATCATGGTCTTGTTTTCCAAAGTATTCGCTCTGAAAACATAATCAGCTGAAAGAAATTTATCCCTTTACATAAATTAATTTTGCAGACAATTTTTCATGGACACCTCCCTTGAAGGCTAACACTAAATGAGTCATACTTCTGCTTACAACTACAATTTATCTTGGTTAGTGGACGTTTTTGCTCCCTGGAAGGGAATTTAAATCTTCTGTAGAAGCAAAGGAATTTGAGAGTGAGAAGATATGTCAAAATGTCCACAATAAAAAAAAGAAAAACCAAACTAATTCCAGGAGATGGGTGGGGGTTATGAGAAGCACTGTAGGAAATATTTCGGAGCTCTACCTTTGCGCCTAACTATGTATTGTCCCCTGACCTCTAATCCCCTTAACCTTGTATTCATCAATGTCTCTTTGTTCTAATTGTTATCTCTGTACAGAAATCAGGAGTCCCACCATACAACCAGTTTTACTGGGAAGATGTCAAAACAAGGTTGTTAATTTAGAATTGCTCTCATACCAATTGTTAAATAACTACTGCCCCAAGCCCTTTGAGTGTTCTCTATTATACTGACCTGACTACCCCAGCTCTGGAGACTCCCAAGTGGTTGTTTCCTGGGTACACAGTTCCCACTGGCCTTCCAGCCACCACAACTCCCAAGCACCAGCATCAATCTTTATGTATCCTCCAAGACAGAGAAGTCTCAGTCCCCAGATGGGGAGATGTCACCCCAGTGGGCAATGTTGGCAGCCATTAAACGAATACCCAGTACCCACCTGATCGCCAAGGCTGTGGCCCATAATTGCAAGCTCATACTCCCTTGGAGGGGCATGGCCACCTGTGGAAATACACCTTCCACAGAATAGCAAAAATATTACAGTAGTCCCCATTCATTCAGTTTTGATTTCTGAAGTTTCATTTACCTAAGTAAATCATGGTTCAAAAATATTAAATGGAAAATTACAGAAATAAACAATTCATAAGTTGTAATTGTATGCCATTCTGAATAGCTTGATGAAATCTTGCACCATCCTCTTCCATCCAACCCAGGATATTAATCATTCCTTTTTCCAGCTATATGCACTACCAGCCCCTTAGTCACTTAGTAGCTGTCTTGGTTACAAGATCCACTATCACAGGAATGTGGTATTTGTGTTCAAGTAAGGTCAAAGCAGTCTAACACAGCATCATGGTGCCTGTGTCATTCACCTCACCTCATCTCATCACGTAGGCATTGTATCATCTCACATCTCACATCTTCACAAGAGAAGGGTGAGCACAATACAGCAAGATATTTTAAGAGAGAGACCATATGCACAGAACTTTATTATACTAATTATAATTGCTCGATTTTATTAGTTAGCATTTTTAATCTCTTACTGTGCTAATTTATAAATTAAACCTTATCATAGGTATGTACATATAGGAAAAAACATAGTACATATAGGGTATAATCTGTAGTTTCAGGCAACCACTAGGGGTCCTGGAGCATATTCCCCCCAGGTAAAGGGAAGCTACCGTATTAAATATGTTGAATATCACCTCTAATTGAAAGCACAATCACTCTTTGATTTTCTCCAACATGTATTTTTTCCACTATATATAATACTGTTTTGTTTTCTTCAAGGAAATGTGCATCCTCATTCCCTCACCCCAACATGAATAGTCCACATGAACTTCTGAAATGGTTGACTTCACAGAAGAATCTGAAAATGCTTCTAATCTCCCTGAAGTTCTTCCCTTTTTTCAAACAAAATGAATTCAGGCAGGAACTCCCCTCCACCACCACCATCCCAAAAAAAGAATAAAAAGGATGCATAAGCTATTTGGTTTTCTGCGTTCTCTTATTTTTCTCCCTCAACCCCCATTGGCTACAATGCTGTGAAGAAAAAGTTCATGTCCATGCCTCTACACAGACACCTGACACTAATACCAAAAGGAACAGGTGCTCTGAATAAAGATTGAAATTGACCTTGATGAGCACACCAGGAAAAAGACTCAGTCTTGTTCTCAAAATCTTGCAAATAAAAGCTCTCATTCACTCAACAAATATTCATTGAATACCTATTGTGTGCCAGACTTTCTTCTGATTATTAAATTTAAATTGAAAGAGATGCTACTCACTTGGATAACTTAGCACTCTACTAAGGAGAATGAAAAGGAAGGAAAAATATAATTTAGAATATTCTCCCTAAGCAGAGCAGGGAATTCGACTTGAACCTAAATTTTATTCACCCCAGAAATCAAGTGTATTCAAGGGCTTGGGAAGTGGAACAGAGGGTCCTCAGGAATTTATTAAAATGTGCCTTAGGAAAGAGGCTCAAAGAAAAATTTGAGCACTAGAACAGTGAATAAGAGCAGAGAAGGAGATAGGTCTTCAGCTCATCTAAATTTATGATGCAGTCCCAGAACCAAGGGGGCTGAAAGAAAGAAGCAAGCAAAACCCATAAGAGCTGAAATGCCAGGTGTCAATTGTGGCTGTTTCATTCATGGGCAACAGGACCCACTGTTGCCATGGCTCTTACAGCAAAGGGAGACCACACCTTGCAGGCAAGCCTTGTCCCTCAGCATGGGACCTGGGCAGCTTCAAGACAAATGTCAGCTCTGTCTTCATTTCTTAAAGCCACCAACAGTAAACTGGCTGCCATTTGGGGGCATTAACAGTATGAAGAGATTTTCCCATAGAGTTCTTGAGCAGGAGAGGAGATACATGTGGGTTCCATGGGTTGACCAAAGGAGCTAATTCATGGAGCCTGTATGAGATACTCCTTGGGACTCCCAAGACCATCTGGAAAGAATTAGACAGGAGTTTCAATAGCGTGCAGGATATGGAAGCTGAACCCAGGAATTTCAGCATGTATTCATTTTCTGCCAATTTATATTATGTTTGTCATTTTGTATGAGAAGATTAATGAAGTCTCACTTTATATGCAAAATGTGAGATAATTCATACGTTTGAAAATTCTAGAATCCCATAATTTCCAAGCTGCATGACCAAGTCAATTTCATATTGAGTCTATCCAGTTGTCACATGGCACAGCTTTATCTCCTATTAAACAGAAATGGTATTCCTATTAGAATATTCACCTGAATTGTGTGGGTTTTGAAATGGTCAAGATTTGTGAGTTGACCTATTCAAACTCCAGGGTGGTGTGGCTGGCATTTTTGGCTTATATGAGCAGCAGAGACAAAAAGGTTGATGAGTCAAATATAGCCATTCTAAACAATGAAAAAAGAGCTTTTTCCTTTCATTTCAAATAACAAATACCTCATTTCTTACGCATAGAATTTTTTTCAGAGGACTCCTGAAAATGAATTAAGCAATAGTTGCCTTTCTAAGCTAGCTCCTGCAGAGATTTATCATCTAAGTAGTCATTATACTGACATAGCTGTAATATTTTTATTTTTGATTCATCAGTGATATCTCTGATCTATTTTTCATCTCCCTCTGGGCTTAATTCTGTCCACCTACTCAGAAGTCACTCTTGACCATAAGCAGTTCATGAGCCTTTTGTATAGACAGTCTTCCAAAATAAAGAAGCTGCATGTGCTGTAATTGATTTTCATTTTTGTTTTGTTCGTTATAGCGAAGGTAACTGTAATTGGTGAGATAAGCAGGCTCTTTCAGCAAGTTCTACTTGGTTCTTTCTTTTTAACGAAAAGCTTTGGAATTACTTTAGTAACCAGAGTATATAGAATTAGACCTATACTATCCAACATGGTAGCCACTAGTCACATAGAGCTATTGAGCACTTTAAGTGGGGCAGTCTGAACTGAAATGTGCTTTAAATGTAAAATGTACATCAAATTTCAAAAAGTTAACATGAAAAATGTAAATTATCTCATTAGTAATATTTTATGTTGATTAAATATTGAATAATAATAATTTGGATATCTTGAATTAAATGAAATAAATTTCAAAAAAAATACCCATTTTTTTGTTCACTTTTTTTGGGGGGGAGGCCTGGGATTGAACCCAGGGCCTCACACACGCTAAGCAAACACTCCATCACCGAGTCACATCCCCAGCTCTCTTTTTACTGTTTCAATGTGACCAATAGAAAAATTTTAAATACATAAGTGGCTCAAGTATATTTCTCCTCAGCAGTGCTGACTTGGATACTGCCAGAACTCTGCCTTCATCATTTTTCTTTCATCTCTATATAGAAGACATGTTGGGTTGGGTAATTTATCACTTCTCCATTGGTGGAGGTCCAGGTATCTCCAGAATATTCTTAGGGATTATGTATATGCTCTGGTTGTCACTCTGAAGTACCTTTGTGCTTCTGCCACCTCAACAGCATCTTCTCCCATCTCCTCCCATCCCTAGTTTCAGCCTCCTAAGAACTCATGCTTCCAGGCTCACACATACCAAAAAATTCTTTCACAGAAAAAAAAAGTTTTTCATGGAGTTTTTTATCGTTTTATGACATATGGACATGCACCTTTCCTTAATGAGATCAACTTCTAAGGAGGAATTTAATTCCCCTTTTTCTCAACAGACTCAGCTCTGGATCCTTCATTTGCATACCCAAAAAGCCCTTCAAAATGTTTTTACAAACATAAGTAATCTCTCCCCAAGATAAATTCTGTGAGTGCATGCATACACACATACCCGACAGAATATGGAAAGGGCTGCCTGCAATTGCCAAGCCAGATTCCATCTTTGTGTCTTCACTCCACAGAGTGGACAACATCTCGCTGGGCAGGGCCTGAAGTCAGGGAGCCATGTTGGAAGAGCCATTTGTTTACCATGATTGCCTGACTGACTTTGCTCCTTCAAGCCTTTTTGCTTAAATAGTATTCTTCCTCAATCTCTGCAACATCTGTGCATCTTCAAACAGATGGTTGTAAACCATTAATTTTGATGAAACACCATGTGTGTTTAGCCCCTTCTGTGGGCCAAACATTGTGCTGGTCTGAGACATGATGAGAGCCTAGGGATAGGCTTTGGCTCTGCCTCCCACCCTAGCTACTTCCACCCAGGTGATCTTTCACTAAGCCTCAATTTGTAACACCCTCCTCACATCATTCTGACTTGTTTCTAACGCCGCATCTTCTCTGGTCTGCCTTTCACTTATAAGGGCCCTCGTAATTACATTGGGCTCACCCAGAAAGTTTAGAATAATGTCCCCATCTCAAAATTTTTAACATAATAAGGTTTGAAAAGTCCTTTCTGCTATATAAGTTCACAAAATTCACAGAATACCAAGGATTTGGACAAAGTTACCTTTGAGGAGGGGTGTGATTCTGTCGACCATAGTAGATAAAGGACAGAACAGGCACACTGGATAAGGAATTCAGGTCTTGAGAGACAAACTGGAAGGGAGTTTCCTAGGGTTTTTTTTTTCTTTGTCTTTTATATATTCCCAACTCAAGCTCTGGGGGAACCTGAAACTCAGAATAGAGAAAAGGCTTGCTCTCTCCAGTCATTTTATCAGGTTGAAGGACCAGGAACTTCCTGCCCTATGGCAGGTAAGGACCTGAAATGATGCAACATCAAAAAAAAATCCCCAAATTTCTGAACAGAAATGCTTTTTTTAGGATTAGAGAATCAAATCAAGTAAAAAGAAATACCAGCAAAGAACACCATGGAATCCTTGAGTTTGTGTTGTGGTACTGGGAATCAAACCCAGGGTTTTGTACATGCTAGGCAAGTGCTCTACTACTGAGCTACACCCCAGCTTGTAAGTCCTTGGGTTCTAAAAAGACTTTTGGAAATTTTAAAATAAGAAAGGAAAAGAAAGTCTGTTCAGACTGAGAAGAAGGATCCACCATGCAAAATACAGAAGAAAAGAATATGACCTATGAATTTCAAGTACATGAAGAAAATATTTAACAATTATACAAAAAGAGCTAGGTGGAGTGGTGCACACTTTTAGTCCCAGCTACTTGGGAGGCTGAGGAAGAAGGATCACTTGAGTCCACAAGTTCAACAACAGCTTGGGAAACAGCAAAACCCCATTAAAACAAACAACAACAACAACAAAAAAAAAAAAACAGTTCTACAGGGGGCTGGGGATGAAGCTCAGTGGTAGAGCACTTGCCTAGCATCCACAAGGCCCTGAGTACAATCCCCAGCACCACGAAAAAACAGAATACAGAAGATAGAATTTGGGCAATTATTAGATGAGACAGAACCCCAAGTCATCTAAAATCTTCTGCCTATTTTCTTAGAATTTTCCAAGAAAAATTTTGAAGTACCCAACTGCTACACAATTTCAGTTTCCTTTCACAACCACAAATCAAGCCAGAGAACTTCCAAAAACCATTTAAGTCAATTATCTGTTCTAAGAAGGAGTAACATTTGACTAACTCAAAAGAAAATTTTAAAGGCATTCTGAAGGAACTCCTGCCTACTCGTGGGTTCCCTTTTCTGATGCTCAACCTGTCTCAGAGATGTGGGCCATGATTCTTGGCACCTAGGAAGCCAGAGAGAAAGGAACACAGACCCCAGACAATGCCATGAATTGGACAAGTCCTAAAAGCTCTCTGAACTCTGCTTCTTCCCAGAATTGCCCTGCAGGTACTCAGGCTGTGATGTTCACCTCTTCCATTTCTTATCTGTCCCAAGTTCCTGCGGATGCAAAAATAAATTCACTCACCACTTCCCACAAGGAACTCACTCACACTGAGCATTTTTTGAGTTTTTTTTTTTTTTCCCCCCCGTTTGAGGGGCCAGGGATTTGAACCGCGGTCCTTGCACATGCCAGGCGAGCACTCTCCAAAAGGAGCTATTTCTTTAGCTCTATTTTTTGAGTTTCAATTTAACATTTTTAAGGTCTAAGAGCTTTCGGGGAGAGATCACATGTGAGAGTGTGAGAGCCTCACCCATCTCTTTCTCTCCTTCACAACTGTCTCCTCTTCATCTTGAATGGATGATCTCCCCAGTCCCTAACTCCAAACTTTTATTTATTCATATATTCTCAGTCTCTCTCTCCGTCCCTCCCTCCCTCCTTCATGTAAAACATGTTCTAGTGACTATTTCAAGCATAATTTTTTAAAAATTATTTTTAGTTGTCAATGGAACTTTATTTACTTATATGTGGTGCTGAGGATCTAACCCAGTGACTCACACATGCTAGGCAAGTGATCTACCACTGAGCCACAACCCCAGCCCTCAAGCATAAATTTTTGATGCATGGAATTCTCTATCTCAGTGCATCTAAGTAGGAATATTTCTGGGTTTTTTATTTGTTTTGGGGATTTTTTTTTTGGTGCTGGGGATTGAACCCAGGGCCTTGTGCATGCGAGGCAAGCACTCTACCTACTGAGTTATATCCCCAGCCCCAACATTTCTGAACTTAGTACTGTTCTTACAATTCTTCACAAAGTTCTTGAGAAGTAAATTATGTAGAACACACCTGATTTCTATATGTTGAAGTCCAGTTTCTACCACTGTTGTGTTTTCTATTACTTTTATTGCCTCAGGTAGGGTTACCCAAGCAGCAGGCACTGAGATAGATTTTTAGATGCAAGTAGCTGATTTGGGAGGCGATTCCAGAAAGCTCTGGTAAAAGAGTGGGAACATGAAATGGAAAACAAGAGGAAGTAATAGAGAATGCATTCATCAGCAAGTTAGCACTACAGACAAATGGGGCTCAACCCTACTGGTGTGCTTTTTTTTTTGGGGGGGGGGTTTGGTCAAGGAGATTGAACCTAGGGGCACTTAACCACTGAACCACATCCCCAGCCCATTTTTATATTTAGAGACGGGGTCTCGCTGAGTTGCTTAGGGCCTCATTAGTTGCTGAGGCTGGCTTTGAACTTGCCATCCTCCTGCCTCAGCCTCCCAAGCCGCTAGGATTACAGGTGTATGCCATCATGGCCAGTTCCCTGCCAGTGTTCTTTTGAGAGGATGTTGAACAGACCACTGGAAAGGTGAGGAAGCTGAGACATTTCTCCACCAAGTCTTCTGTCATTGGTTGAGGGTGGCTCCTGGAGCCTTCAGTCCCTACCACTTACACAGGGCTAAAGCACAAGCCCACTTATAGGCAGAAAAAGCCCTCAGTCAAGTACATCCAGTAAGAAGCCATTGGCACTGGTGGGTACAGGAATGGTGAGAGGTTTAAGGTGTAGATGGGCATGAGTTTCTTCCACCATGGTGAATACCCTACACCTGTTCAGCCCAGACTGATCTCCTGCATTAATCCCTGTTGTAGTTCTTCCTATGTGGTATCCAACTGACATAACACAACCCACTTGCACTCCAGTCCCCCAAGACATTGGTTTGACCTCTTCTGTTCTCAGGTAACCATTTCAGAAGGATCTTTATACCTAGTGAGCATAAGAAGAGGAGGCAAAAATAAACAAGTCAATGAAATTCAAGTGGTATTCATCACTGTTTTCTGATGTGGTAATGACATTTAATTCCAATGCTTCTTCCCATCATTTTAACAACTTCCTTATCCCAATAAACTTTATCACTGTCAATCTGGACTTATAAGAAAATTCCCATTAATCAGTAAAAGTAAAGGAAAAATCCATCAGTAAGAAAGAAAATGTCCATAAAAATGATATTGGATTCAGAAACCTTGACTTTGATTATTTTTTGTCATAAAGTCTTGATCTCAAAATGTGATTGTATTAGTCAGCTTTTCATCACTGTAAACAAAATATCTAACCAGAACAACTTAGAAGAGGAAAAGTTTGTTTTGGTTCATGGTTTCAGAGGTTTAGATCAGGGTCAGCCAAATCCATTGCTCTGGGCCCAAGATGAGGCAGAACATCATGGCAGAAGGGTGTAGTGGAAGAATGCCACTCTGTTCAGGGTGGCCTGGAAAAGCAGAGCAAGCAAGGGGAAGGGGTTGCAAAAAAGATGAACCCTCTGAAGGCACACCCCACATGACTCACCTCCTGTAACCGCACCTGCCTACAGTAAACCAGTCAGTCCATTCAAACTAGGAGGGGCTGATTAGGTTACAGCTCTCACCTCCAAACATTCCTTCATTAACACAGGAGCTTCGGGAGGAACACCGTGTATCCAAACCATAACAGCAGTTTTGTTTTGTTTTGTTTTTTGTTTTTGTTTTTTTTTTGGTACTGGGGATTGAGTTCAGAGGCGCTCAACCACCAAGCCACATCCCCAGCCCTATTTTGTTTTATTTAGTGACAGAATCTTACCAAGTTGCTTAGTTCCTTGTTTTGGCTGAGGCTGGCTTTGAACTCACAATCCTCCTGCCTCTCAGCCTCTGGAGTCACTGGGATTACAGGCGTGCATCTTCACACCTGGTAGCAATTTACTCTTATTTGAATGATATAATGAATGCTATAAAGTGACATGATGATTTCATCCAAGTAAAATTTTTTAAAATCCTATCTTTTTCAGCTGGAGCCTAAAGTGGTAGTATTTGAGGTTTATTGTTTGTTTCTCACTGTGTCCCATCTCCCATTCTTTTGGTAAACCTTTCAATATTCCCACCCAATGTTCTGATATTTCAATAGAAAGCATTGGTTGATACTGAAATGAGGGGTGCCTAGGAGATATGGGTGGGGCACATTTATGGCTCCACCCAGGTTTCCTATCACATTCCTAACTTATATTTTCTTTTTGTCTCACCTCTCAAGTCCCTATTCCAGCTAACTTGTGTGTATCTCACAAACTAATTTATATTATGGCATAAGTATATTAAAAAGAGTTTAATGCTGTAAAATTCCCCCAAGATACTCAGCATTTAAAAAGCAATGTGTTATTAGTGGTGAAATCTTAGGTGATATATAGAAAAAGCTGTGGAAATATTTTTTTATAGGAAAGCCTTTAATAATATCTTTCAAATCCTTCTGTTTGGGTGACTATCTTTTCCATCTTGTCCTAGGGGGGTCTGTATAAAAATGTCATGAAACAACAATGAATCATCTATGTGAAGAACAGATGGTTTAGAATGTAAATACTTTTCTCTATGGGATGCCTCCTATTAAATTTGATTTCTACAGCATTCTATTTATTTATCCCATGGTGGTCTCAGGGGGAGAAAAACACACAGAGAAGGAATTCTGAAAAGTAATTAAATAGTAATTGTGTGTGTGGAGGAATTACCAATAGAAAATAAGTTTGTGGAACAGAATTCAGCTTCAGAGAAGTAATTCCCCAGAGACTGTCTATTCATCACATGCTAAGTCATAGACTATTAATTGTTCTCTCACATCTATCCTTCCTCTTGTAATCCCTGGTTTTCTGCTAGGGATATGGCCAACAGGTAAGGACTACATTTCCCAGCCTCCTCTTCAGCTAGGTTGGCCATGTGACTAAGTTCAAGCCAATGGGCTATAAATATGATCTCATCTAGTGGTCTCATCGGAGGACCTTTCTTAATAGCAAGAGTTCACATTTTTCCCCTTCTTTGTACTCACTCTTCCTTCATCCTGATACTTAATATGTTAATGGGATTGTTCTAGCTTTATTTGGACCATTGGGATGAGGGTCAGATCCCAGGGATGGCAGAGAGGAAAGCAAGAAGTAACCTGAGCCTCCACGAGCTTCTTGGAGCACAAGCCCTGGAAGACCCCCTTCAGACTTCAAAGTGAAAAGTGTAACTTCTGGGAGTTTCTATTACAGCCCAAATAGTTCTAACTGATACACCATTCTCCTTATTTTTAATTTGAACATGTGGGTCAACTTCTTTTGGGAAAGAATGACCTATGCATCATGCAGGCACATTCTCAGATTGAAGATTTAATTTTATTACATATGTCAATATCCTGGTATGATCCAAGTGGTTTTTTTTTTAACATTCTTCTCTCTTGTTATGTCATTATGATTTTTGATGTCTTTGATTGAAGAATCAGGGCAAAGTGACAAGAACATAGCCAACATAATAACTGGTTAATTAAAAAATAAGAGTAATCAAACTCATGAGTTTAATCCTGGTGTTAGCTGCACATTATTAAAAAGAACTCTTTTAGAAGCAAGTGAGATTAATACCAGATTTAATGACCTTGTATTCCAATATAAACTATAACTTTCAGACTCGAAGGGTTTTTCATAAAGGAATTAATATGGCCTTATATATTTTAAGAACCAAAGACTTAAAATTCAGTATTTTTGAGATTGTGTTTGTTGACATCACCTTAAAGCAGTGACAGGCAGGCATAGCTCTATGAGATAAGTCTTCAAATAATGACAAATGTGAAAGATTGACATTCTTTTTCAATTGGTGGAAATATTCAGTATGAAAAAGTCATATTAAAAAAAATAGGCTCACAAACTTACCTAGCAGGACACTGGCTGTTCCCCAATAAGGTAAGTCAAAAAAGGGGTCTCCCCAGGCCCAATCCCAGACCATCAACTGGTCTTAACATGAGAACCTCTTGAACGTTGGACAGAAGCACTAGCATTTTCCATGTCACCTCAGATGATTCTAACTTGTAGCCTGGGGTGTGTTGCAATGCTACAAAGGTATCCACCTCTGTGCCCAGAACAGATGTAAATCAAAATGTAGAAGTTAATCATGTCATTGCTTTCTCCCAGATGAACCATATTTAGATTCTCCCCTCACATTCTCATACCTGCTGCATTTTAGATAAAGGTATCACAAAAACTGTTTTCCTAAAATAGTTCCTTTTTCCAGCTTTGTGCTTTCTAGTTTGGCTACAATCTTCTCTAAATAAAAAACACACACACACACATTTGGACTGGGGATGCAGTTCAGTGGCAGAGTGTTTGCCTGGCACATGCAAGGTCCTGGGTTCCATTCCCAGTACCAAAGAATAAAAGTAAAAAAAATGATTTGTCCTTGGCAGGAGAGAGGAAAGCTTAAAACAAAGAGCAAGATAAAGGAGCAGGTGACACTTGGCCTCCACTGGAGATAGAACTAATCAACTCTCTCCTTCCCTCCCATTCACCCCCAAACTCAACCATCATGGAGCATCCTGTGCCTGTTTCCAGAATCATTCCTGTAGGAAAATTCAAGCAATAAATCGGGATGCATGTTATATTACCTGCCAGACAAAAATCTCACTAAAACATGAAAGGAAAATAAATACTGATGTTGATCATTTTGATCATCCACATTCACCAGAAATCTTACTATTCGATTTAAAAGTGGCCTCTTTCCTCTCAAAGTGGTGATTGGGGATGGGGGGGCCAATTTTAGAAGTCCAAGTAGTTTCATTACTGATTGTTGAGTAATTCTGGATGAACCTTTAATCCTCATTCACCCAGAAAATATGAACATAATCCAATTCAAATCCCAAACCTGCTCCCGTTTCTTGACTATATGAAATCAAAACCAGAAAATGGCATCCATATAACAGACACTATGCATAATCAATTCAAAAGTTACACACGAGTGTCTGTTAAGTTACATAAAGTTGATTAATCTAATTTTAGTACATTTCCTTCTCTCCAACCTAATCTTGAATCAGAGGTTTTCAGTAATCAGAGCAAGAAGAATTTCCATATTTAAAATGATACACTTAAAACGTTGGAAATGTTTAGAATATTAAGTGATTAACTAAATGAACAGTATTTGCTTGTTAAATCACATAATGTAAAATGAATAGTTCTTTCAGATATTTAAATAAAAGATATAAACACTGAAAATAATTTCGGTCAAGTTTTGATTATCTATAATCATGGAAAGAAAAGGTAACCAAAATAATGAAGTTAGAATATATTTCTGGAAGGGAAAATAATTGTCAATTCTTCTAAACCAAATATATAATACCATGATAATCAGCATGAAATGGGAATTTTTTAATGGGTGAAACAGTTTTAAAGTTCATACGTAAGAAAATAAAGCCAAGGGACCAGGATGTAGCTCAGTTGTAGAACACTTGCCTAGCATTTGTGATGTCCTGAGTTTGATCCCCAGTACCAGAAAAAGAAAGGAAGGAAGGAAGGAAGGAAACCAAAGAAAAAAATTGAAGAAAAATATAAATAGGTAATTTATCTTTGCAGATATTAAAATTTAACTGTAAAAACTGTTACATAGCATCTGTGTAGGAAGAGATAAATGAATGGTAGAAGAAAGAATGGAGACTTCACACATAGATTCAAGTAAATAGAGAAACTTCTAAGAGTGCTATTGCAATTAATTTTTAAATAAAGTAAATAAATGGTTTTTGACTTGAAAATGTTATAACTCTATCTCATACTATTATTTTTTTATTCTAAATGAGGATTTAGTTTTAAGCACAAAAATCTCAAAGATACTTTTTCTTAAAGTTAGGAGAACCAGGAGTGATGATGTTCGCCTGTAATCCCAGCATCTTGGAGGCTGAGGCAGGAGGATCACAAGTTTAAGGTCAGCCTCAGCAACTTAGTGAGACCCTGTCTCAAAATAAAAAATACAAATGGGCTGGGGATGTGGTTCAGTGGTTAAGCACCCGTGGATTCAATTCCTGGTACCAAAAAAAAAAAAAGTATTAGTCCCAAAGTCCTCCATCATGTCCACTCCAAGTTCTCATCTTCCCCAAAGGTAACCAACCAATCTTATTTTCATAACCACCAACTAGTTTTTTCTACTTTCGAATTTTATATAAACATAATCATATGGTGTGTTCTCTTTTGTATCCAGCACCTTTCACTCCACCGCATTTGTGAGAATCATCTGTTTTGTGGCATGGATATACAACTCTTAATGGACATTTATGCTGTTTCAGTGATTGATTATTATGAACAGTGCTGTTATTAATATTTAATAGTTACTTCTGCTGGGTATGTACCTAGGAATGGAATTGAATATTATAGCTGTGTCTGAATTCAGTTTTTGGTAGATGCTATAAATTTTCCAATATAATTGTACCAATTTCCAACCATTTTACCACCAGCAGGGAATCAGAATTCTTGGTATTTTACATTATTGTCATGATTTAGCATGGTCAGTTTTCCTAGTGCTAGGATTTAAGGAGTGTACAGTGGCTTCTCTTGATGTCTTAAATTTCCTCATGAACTTATGGGCACCTTATTATATTCATTGGCAACAGAGAGCCTCTTTTATGAAGTGTCTACTGAAGTCTTTGGTCCACTTTTAAAAACTGAGATGTCTATATTTTTCTCACTGATTTGAGTTTTTCAAAAAATTTAATTGGTGCACAATACACATAGCAGTGAGATTCATTGTGATACTCATACATGCACATAACATAATTTGATCAATTTCAACCACCAGTATCTCCCCTTGCCCTCCTCTCCTCCATCCCTATAATCTCCTTCCTCTACTCTACTGGTCTCCTTTCTATTTTCATCTTTTTTTTTTTTTTTTGCTTGTCTTGTCACTCTTTTAAGGTTGTGCTTTCATAATCAAAGGTTTTAATTTTTAAAAATTCCATTTATCAATCATTTCCATTGTGATTGTGATGCTTGCAACACAACCAGCAAAAGGCAAGTGTTCAGAACATACAAAGAAATTTTACAAATTAATAAAGAAGAAACAATTCAAACATGGGCAAAAAAGCATGAACAGGTATTTCTAAGGAAGGAATAATGAGTTAGCAATAGTCATATGAAAAGAAGTTCAACCCCATCACTAATCAAACACTGTAGATACAACATCAGTTTACACTTACCAGATTGGCAAAAATTAAGCATTTGGTGAGGATGTGAAGCAACAAAACTAATATACAGGTACTATAATAACAATTTTAGAATACACAATGGCATTTTTTTGTCAAATTGAAAATAACCCCTATCAAACATTTTTTCCCTAGGTAGGTATCCTAGAAAAACTTACATACACATAGCAAATGTTCATTGATGGTAAAAGAGGCAAATTATAGTATATTCACATAAAGGAACAGTATGCAGCAGCAAAAATTAAAATAATATCTATCAATTTGGATGAATCTCCAACTTATAGCATGAAAATTCTCAGAAATCTACACACAGTTTGAAACTACAAATATCAAAATCATACAAAACTTGACAGTGCTATTTGGGAATTTGTATGATTGCAGAAAGATAATGAAACTATTACATGGGAGTGATAATAAAGTTCAAAATAACAGTTACCTAGGGAGGGAGATTTTGAACTGAAATCAATTTTCATGCATTTTGTATGAGTTTGTCGGGATGAAACCAACTACTAAGTATAACTATAAATCTCTAATAAAAATAAATAAATAACAGTTATCTTGATAGAAAGGTACATAATTGGGAAAGGGCCCACAGCACCTCTGAGAGACTTTGGTAGTATCCCAGCCTGAAGTAGGATGAAGGAGTATTCAGGAATTTCATTGCTCTTTTTATATTTGATAAATATTACATCTATTCTTTGTAAGACTATTTCATAATAAAATGTTCTTTAATATTATGTAACCATAACAGTGATGGAAGAGTTTGAAATATGAAAATTACCAAGATTTCCATATATGCTTGTATATGTATAGCATGTCTCTGGAAGGAGATACAAGAAAGTGGTAACAAAAAAAAAAAAGAAAGA